>NW_026731539.1:7500-145000 GCF_028476545.2 Physella acuta
TCAAATGAATGCTATACTTCGTCATTTTCTGTTTGTGTTTAAAATCGTATAAACTTGTTTGAAAAATATTTATTTTAAAACGTTACCTCTTTTGTAAATTGACCGAATTACGTAGTCTTTGTTTACTATCTTTTTCACAAACAGTTACTGTGCTTATATAAGAAAATACGGCATCTGGACGAATTAAACGACCATAATATTTTTTTTAGACAGGGATAGAGTGTTTTTGTTACACTCCAGGGTCGGTCTACGACCTCACAAAATATAAGGGGGATAGTTTGGCCATTTTTTTAAATATTACTGATGTAAGGAGAATGTCACTAGTGGTCACTTTTTAGCCCTCGCCGTACGAGCAGAGGCTGACCGTTAGTTTTTCCATAAGGCCGATTCATTTACTCAGCTTTATGCAAAAAATGAGTCAGATGTACAGAACCAAAGTTCCAACAAATTATTCTGAAATATATATATATATATATATATATATATATATATATATATATATATATATATATATATATATATATATATATATATATATATATACAATACATCCAAAAACAACGAACGTAACACAATCTGTTTCGTAATCCTTGGATAAAAACGATGTGAGATATAATGATTCCTAGAATATTAATTAAGAAAAGCTACCTAGGGGAAATAATCACTCTCTTAATATAAATCTGTGTATTTCTACAACTTTCATTGTAAATGTCAAAACAGATCAAAAAATTACTTTAGTATATATTATAGTAGCTTAACATTATTCGTTTTAAAAAAAATAAGTTGTCTACAATCAGAATTAAATACAATGCCGTCATAAATACTAAAATATTACAGCATAATGAAAGTTTTTTTTAAATCAGAGTTGGTATAAAATCACGCTTTTCAATCAAATATAAAAATAAATCTAATAGTTTGAACATTATGAATAACAGCTTATATATTACTAAAATATTGGTCTTTCAGATAAGACCATTCTATTTTTAATTATCTGCGGTTTTTGTGTTATTTAAAGACCATTTTTAATATAATAATGATATATGGGTTAGATCACTGTACTGAGCACTCGCCTCTTTACTGGTAATTCTAAAAAAAAATATTTACAAAGTTTTACCTGTTTCAAAAGCAATGATTCTGGCGGCATGGTACTTTAGTACATCATTACGCGTTTTACCAAATGTACTTAACAGATCAGTTCGGGATCGGTTGGAAGGGGTAGGGGTTTCAACTTCATTCACTATTGTCCCGTAGTTTTAGGTCAATTATCCTACCCAGCGTATACTTAGTTGTGACATCAATTTCGCTCTACACAATTAAGGCATGTCCCTTTTTATGTGATGATGTGGGAGGTGGGGAAATTAACTAAGAGTGAACATAGCGTCCGTTTTTAGATGACTGTTCTAAACATACATATACTATTATACATATATACTGATTCAGAAATATATTTAAATAAGTAACAGTGGTACTATGATAGTAACATTTTTACAGAGGGGTGTATGGGGGATTGTAAACCCCTAACCCTCCCCCCCCCCACTCCTGCCTACGCCACTGATATGAGATATCTTTACATTATAGGGGTCATGTGCAAAAACATAAAGTAATTTTTGTATACAGGCATATTTGAAATGTCGGATTCACCAATTGTTTTTAAAAAGATTACTTGGATTGACGACCAGACCTAGCAAGATTGAAATAGGCATGCAAGAATTACAATTTTTGGGTCATGCTGTTAGCACCAGGTTATAAAACCTATTTGTGAAACTGTAAACCGGATATTAGACCTACAGATTCCTAAAAACAAAACAAAAATGTTAGGATTTTGTTGGGGCTGTGTAAATACTATTAAAAATTCATCCCAAATTTCGCTAACCTACTCCATCCCATTACCGAACTGACAAAAACAAAAGGTACTGCTGGGAACAGGGCAATTAGTTGGAGTAGAGAGTGTGATGACACTCTATCTGAAAAACTGTTTTACACAACAACCTATATTGAGATTGCCCAATATGAGTAAATCATTTACATTAACAACAGATTTATCTTCTTATGGTATAGGTGCCTGTCTAATGCAGGAAGTAAATGGACACTTAAATCCTGTACTGTACATCAGTAAAAGAACTATGCTATAATAGAAAGGGAATGTTTGGCAAGAGTTTGGGCAATAACCAAGTTATCAAAGTACCTATTAGAGGAACCTTTTACGTTAATGACTGAACATTCACCCCTGGTTGCCCTAGAAAGGAAAAATTTAAGCCACGCTAAATTGACAAGATGAGCATTACTACAACAGGACTACAACTTTAACATCTAAAATATAAGCGGGCTGAGAGTGTGTCAGTCCTTCCTTCCGTCATCGCTATGGATTTTGGAACCATAAAATAACCACCGCACCTTCCAGTGCTTTTCAGTGCACCGCAGTGTCTTATTATAAGTAATTGAGTAGGGTTTGTTTACATAACGACATAAAGTTATTTTATAGTTGCCACTGTTTTAACTCTTTTGCATAACGTAAAGGAAATATTAAATACACACACATTCCTAAAACATATTAAAAGGATCAATGTGAAATATCATTTTCGTTTATATTCCTAGAAAAAGTGGATACTTTTATAACGTAAGAACAGTAGGGTAGAAAAATCAAATTAATGTAACTCTTTTTTCTAATTTTGACAAGGGAGGTAATTTAAAAATAAATTAAACTCACGCTAATAAAAAAAATGTGATTGCAAATCTACGGCAGTGTTTCTTCCAGACTTTTTTTCTCCGGGAGGGGGGGGGGGGGGCACTTGAAACTTGGGGGGGGGGCGTTAGACTTTCTTCGGGGGGGTGGGGGGTGGACATTGTTAAAAGTATATATTTTCTATATAAATTATATAAATTTCATTTCGTTCGGGGGGCAGTAGAATTTTTTCGGAAGTCTGGACTGAACGTACTGTTTAATGGTTATTATTCTATCTTTCGGTTTGCGTACAAGCTGGGGGTTTTATAGTCATTCACTGAATCAGGCGCGTCCGCTGGTGCTCGGGCAGGGTGCATTGATTATTATATGTTAAGGTTCATAAGTCAAATAGAAAAAATGTTAAGATTATTTATATTATTTTCTAATTAGTCTATGATCTCTCAAAATCACTAAATTTTGTTTTTGTTTTTCGGTGTTAACAGATGGTGAAATTTTAGAATTATAGTATAGAGAACGCTGGGTGCGGAAGCCTGGGAAAGCGTGTTTTTCGGTGGTGATTCTAATTACATTGCCAATGTGTTTTCTTAAAACTATGAAAGTAAACACCACTTGCCGTACATTTATTTGCATCGCATGTTTTATTGTGTTATGAAGTAGGATCTCCTTATGTGACTTAATTTTTTTTTAATGCTGGAAAGGCTCTCTTTGGGCGTGGACGCCTTGGAAAGGGTGTTGTTCGGTGTTTATTCTAATGTTGTGGTTGTGTTGTGGTTGTGTTGTGGTTGTGTTGTGGTTGTGTTGTGGTTGTGTTGTGTTGTGGTTATGTTGTGGTTATGTTGTGGTTGTGTTGTGGTTGTGTTGTGGTTGTGTTGTGGTTGTGTTGTGGTTGTGTTGTGGTTGTGTTGTGGTTGTGTTGTGGTTGTGGTTGTGGTTGTGGTTGTGGTTGTGTTGTGGTTATGGTTGTGGTTGTGTTGTGGTTGTGTTGTGGTTGTGTTGTGGTTGTGTTGTGATTGTGTTGTGGTTGTGGTTGTGATGTAGTTGTGTTGTGGTTGTGTTTTGTTTGTGGTTGTGTTCTGTTTTTGTTTGATTTTATGCTTAAAAGGCTCTCTTTGGGCGCGGAAGCCGAGGAAAGCGTGTTGTTCGGTGGTGCTTCTTATGTTGTGGTTGTGTTGTGGTTGTGTTGTGGTTGTGTTGTGGTTGTGTTGTGGTTGTGTTGTGGTTGTGTTGTGGTTGTGTTGTGATTGTGTTGTGGTTGTGATGTAGTTGTATTGTGGTTGTGTTTTGTTTGTGGTTGTGTTGTGTTTTTGTTTGATTTTATGCTTAAAAGGCTCTCTTTGGGCGCGGACGCCGAGGAAAGCGTGTTGTTCGGTGATGCTTCTTATGTTGTGGTTGTGTTGTGGTTGTGGTTGTGTTGTGGTTGTGTTGTGGTTGTGTTGTGGTTGTGTTGTGTTGTGGTTGTGTTGTGGTTGTGTTGTGGTTGTGTTGTGGTTGTGTTGTGGTTGTGTTGTGGTTGTGTTGTGGTTGTGTTGTGGTTGTGTTGTGGTTGTGTTGTGGTTGTGTTGTGGTTGTGTTGTGGTTGTGTTGTGGTTGTGTTGTGTTTGTGTTGTGGTTGTGTTGTGGTTGTGTTGTGGTTGTGTTGTGGTTGTGTTGTGGTTGTGTTGTGGTTGTGTTGTGGTTGTGTTGTGGTTGTGTTGTGGTTGTGGTTGTGGTTGTGTTGTGGTTGTGTTGTGGTTGTGTTGTGGTTGTGTTGTGGTTGTGTTGTGGTTGTGTTGTGGTTGTGGTTGTGTTCTTGTTGTGTTGTGGTTGTGTTGTGGTTGTGTTGTGGTTGTGTTGTGGTTGTGTTGTGGTTGTGTTTGTGTTGTGTTTGTGTTGTGTTTTTGTTTGTTTTGTTCTGTTCTGTTCTGTTCTGTTCTGTTCCCAAGTTTGTACATTTAAAAGTTTTACTGTGGCGGAGCACGGGTATGCAGGTAGTAGTCTATATTCCAGGTACAAAAAATCATCTAGCTGATACTTTATCTAGGTCATAATAAGACACATATAGGTTTTGTTGATGCACAGAGATAAGCATATAGATCATACACCTTTAACAGGAGATGCATATATGTTCTGGTGAACTTTGTGGGTTGAAAAAGAAATGTTTGGTGTGGAATGATGTATTACTGGATTGTAATATGAGACACGCTGATACATGGTTTTATAAGGAACATATTTAGAATGATTTCTATATATATGATTATTATATGATTAATATTAAAATTGATTTGATGTTGAGTAATATAAATTCACTGATTAAATATGAAATGATATGATGTGAGATAAAATGAATGATTTCTAATTGGTTGACAATGGTGTGATAGTCATATATATTTTATGACGAGATAATTATATTACAGTTCTTTTGCTGAAGTTGGTGTTTATGTTACGGTCAAAGTCCGATGTCGACCAAAGCATGCATTTGCCGGCCAATGCGCGCATTGGCCAATATCGCTTCCCATTGACCTGTCAAAGTCCAAAACTTTACTTGATTGTGGCCTTTGGTCGGCAAATCCGCGGACTGGCCATGGTGGACCGGCAAAATTCCGAATTAGCAGATTTTGGTTTTTTTTATACCGTAAGGATCATGAAATTACGTCTTTATTGATTATTAATTAAGGTAAATGACAGAACATTCAAATTATTTTATTGTACTATAGTCTCAATCAATATTATCACTTGTTACAACAGGTTGAACTTTTATGGCATTAAGAATTACATAGAAGCTTGTTATTTTTACACTTGCAGCGGTTTGTTGTGCACTTGGTTGTGCAGTTGCAGCGAGTGTAGCCTTGGCTGCCGGTCAGTGATTGTAAAGATGCGATGAATCGTAGAGATTTTTCTCAGTGCCAAGGGACGAGCATACAGTTGTTTTAGAACACCATTTTCCGTTCCTAGCTTGTAGAAAGCGTCCTTGACACTCATGACAACTGCAATGACGCTTCGGGGATCACCGCGACCTCTGTCAACATCTGAAATACGGGTGTGAACATTATCTCCCACTTCAGCTTGTTTAAAATTTGTATCTGATTTTGTTAGCATCTTAGCACATTGAGTTTGCAAGCTAGCATGAGCTGCTGACCTGTTGTCCGTGATTTCTTGTTTATTGTGACATAATCTGCAAGTAATGTTCCCTCCGTACCCTTCGTCTGCTTCATTGGCTATTCCACATATGGCACTGAAATCGTTGCCACAGGATCCACAAGAATGGACTACACTACAATATTTTTCACAAATTACACATCACCTGTTGGCCACATTATTGTCTCGCACCTGGTCTGGGCGTTTCGCAACAGCAGCAGAGTATGTCGTTGTATTTATGGCAACCTCCATTTCTTGTTCAATGTTCTCAAGACCTTCCTTAGTAACTAAATTATTGAGAACCCCTCTTGGTAGATATGAAGTGCTAAATCCCACTTTTGCTTTGAATCCAAACAAGGCTTTGTATGGCTATTGTTGAATTAATTAAAGAAAAGAAACGTTTTTCATAAATTGAATAAATCTGAGAATCCAGGAACAATTTTTTAACTGACCAGCGGCCATAATTTCTAATTTAAGATAAAATTTAATTTGAAATTATTCTAGATCTAATTCTAGGGCCGATTTGCGTAGATTCTTACGCAGACTAAAAGTAAAATATATAAGTTATTACCTACTCCAAATACTAGCATAGACAGCTAAGATAGCACATTAGATTATCATGCGGGTGGCACGGGTTCGAGACATGTCAATGTTAATTGTTTTTGTTTTTTTTTTTTAATTTTTTTTTATGTGAATGATAAAGTTGCCTTTGCCTATTGGAACTTAGCGGGATACAGGGCAGGTGAAGTAGAGTTCACCTGTTTCTTTGTCCTCAGTATATAACGTGGATAGTGTGGTCAGAGCCATGCTCGGTCGAAATATATTTTTTTAAAGATAAAACATGTTGTGTGAGATTTGGCGGAACACTGGGCAGGTGAAGTAGCGTTGGGTAGGTGTAAAGTTCACCTGTGACGTCAGAATATAAAGAGATAGTGTGGTCAGACCCATGCTCAGCCAAAACCTGTGTTTTCAAAGACAAAAACATGTCTGAGTTGGGAGGACACTGGGCAGGTGAAGTAGAGTTGACCTGTTTTTGTGACCCCAGCATATGAAGAGATTATGTTGTCAGACCCATGCTCAGACGAAGTCAGTGTTTTAAAAAGACAAAAACGTCTGAGGTGTGACGCCTTCTTAATGTGGGGTCTGGTTATTTTGTGATGATAAGTGACAGACGTAATGTCATTTATGGATGACCCTCGAAACCCACAGTTATCTAACTAGATAACGGGTAGTCTAGTTCAGAGGCGTAACGAAGGGGTGGGGGCGGGGGGTGCTGACCGCACCGGGTGACACCATTTAGGGGGGTGACACCAAGGCAAAAAATAGCAAAATATATAGAGAAAACTTGAGAGGGGGGGGTGCAAATCGAAAGTTTGAGGGGGGTGCAAATCGAAAATTTGAAAGTTTGTCCCCGGGAAGGGTCGCTACGCCTCTGGAGGGTGACACCATTACGTGCCGCACCGGGTGACACCCGACCTCGCTACGCCACTGGTCTAGTTGACAGTTAAAAATAAGCAAAATCGTTTTCTAAGGGGCACATTTTAGCTAGGTGCCGATAAGTAAGCTAAGACGTAGGCTATAGATCAATTTTTATAGAGTTATGCAAAATATGATATTTATGATATATAACATGATAGTTTTTAATTTGTAGTTTGAGTAATGTTTTTCCTCTTGTTTGTGTGTGTGTGGTATCTATTTGAAGTGTTAACCAATTTATCTCAATCCTCCTCAATTACCTTGGTGGAAAAGCGCCCCGACCCAACTACTTTTTCAAATTTTTCTCTTACATGCATTACTACAATTAATTTCTTATTCTAAGTGTTAAGAGAGTTATCTTGTAACCAATCCAATACAAATCCTTGCGATTTTTTTAGCGAAAAAGCGCCCCCCCCCTCCCTCTTCCCATCTAGAAAAAGCTGGAAAGCGGTTTTTTCAGCTCACAGTTGAGTAAGGGTATATGTTTTACACATGTGTCCATTAAAATTCTTAATTTTGACTATTTATGTTTTAAAACAGCTGCTTAAAATGTGGCGGCTGCCTCCCCCCTTCCCCAGCTACGCCTCTGAAAGACGGCAATTGTCCCACTTACATAAAAAATAAAAGAACTATATTCGACGACAATGTCAACACAGAATACTTTAATTAGTAGGCTGTCTCATCAAACTATTCCGCACTATTAAACACACGTCATCACGTTCATTTGGTGCACAATGGTTTTTAAAAGCTTTTATTTAACTCACTGTCTCTGTCTGTCGTCAGTCGTCAGTCTGACTAGATCAAAACGGCCGAGCGAAATTGCAGTCACTTCTAACTGACAGATACGATTCATAGTTAGTACGTGGGTCAAGACATGAAGACAAGACAATGCAACATGACATAAAATTTGACTTAATTGGTTGTCTAAGTAATTTTTTATGAATTAATTAAAATTTTGTCCAAATTAGTAGGCTGTCTCATCAAACTATCCCGCGCTATTAGACACGCGTCATCACGTTCAATAAGTGCGCAATGGTTTTTAGTCATATAACTCTATTGTAAATAAAACATGTAAAGTACTAAATATATATAACTTATAAAATATAAATAACTTTCTCGAATATTCTAATATAACACTACGTGGGATGTCAACTCGGAATATAGACATGATTTTTTGTTTACTTAAACTTTTAAAAATAGAATAAAATCTAGTAGAAAAAAAAATTGCGCACCAAGCGAGCACCAAAACCAAATGTGCGTAATAGTGCGCAATATTATTAGTACTTTATAAATTTACATGCGTTTTTTGAGAAATCGGAAATAGCGTAAATTAGTACTTCCGGTCAACGGAAATTACTCAAAATTTGATAGAAGGTAGAGAATTAGATCTTTTACTTACATGTGAAATTTCATTTATCTATCTGAATTAGTACTCAAGTTATAGGCTTTTTAAAAATTCAAAGTAGAAAAAGTACCACTTCCGGTTATCGGAAATCGCTCAAAAGTTGATACGGATCTACGATTTTGATATAATACTTATATATGAAATTTCATCAACCTAGCTGTAACGGTACTCAAGTAATCGTGTTTACACACAGACAGACACACAGACACACAGACACACACACACACACACACACAGACATACGGTAAGATTGCAAAATTGTGTTTTTCCGTATCAGTGAGGTGTAAAACGTCGAGATTTGTAAAAATCTCGATTTTTTTTGCACGATTACAATACTTTCTCTATACTACGTATATACGAGAAAGTAAAAAGTAATAAATAACGCTTTAATAACAAGCTTTAATTTAATAATGCACTAAAAAGGAGAAAATAAATTATAGATTATTTAAATAACTATAAAGAAAAGCGTAGGCCCCTTCCTAAATATTAATAAAGGTTTCCAATGATACTAAAATGACCCACGCTTTTATTTATAGTTAATTTATTTTCTACTTTTTAGTGCATTATTACATAAAAGCTTCTTATTAAAACGTTTATTATGAATTTTTTTTAGAATTTTTATTAAAACAAAATTTAATTATATAAGCCCTACATTATGTTACCCAATATTTTCAATGATGAATATATTCATATTCCGTATAGATCCAAGTCTAGCCGTTGTATTTTAAAAAAATATTTTTAAAAACTATCTACTGGATCACAGGTTTAGATTGAAAATTATGCTTCTATATCAGAGAATAACATGAATTTCTCAAATTCCGAAGAGTTATGAAATCGGAAAAAAAGTAAATTACCCCTTTCAATTATCGAAAATCGCCCATAAAACTACATGTAGGTTATAATATTTTTCCATGAATTTGTATCCACCAAACGGAAATGGTACTCAAGTTGTCGCTCTTTCTCCATTTTTCGGAAATAGCTAAAATGTTGAAAGAAACCTACGTATAGCTTCTTTACTTATGTATATAATTTCCTTAAAAAAATTCATAAAAAACGTTTTAATAACAAGCTTTTATGTAACAATGCACTAAAAAGTAGAAAATAAATTATAGACTACTATTTAAATAACTATAAAGAAAAGCGTGGGTCACTTTAGTATCTATTGGATACCTTTACTAATGTTAAGGAAGACACCCACGCTTTTCTTTATAGTTATTTAAATAGTAGTCTATAATTTATTTTCTACTTTTTAGTGCATTGTTACATAAAAGCTTGTTATTAAAACGTTTTTTATGAATTTTTTTTTCAGTACTTTACATGTTTTATTTACAATAGAGTTACATGACTAAAAACCATTGCGCGCCTACTGAATATCACGTTCAGTAGGCGCGCAATGGTTTTTGAACGCAGCCATTACGTGATGGCGCAGCTATTGAAAGTGATGACGCGTGTGGTGTGGTTGGCTAGATATGCCTACTAATTCGGTCCAAATTTTAATTAAATCATTAAAAATCAATTAGGCATCCAATTAAGTCAAATTTAGTTTCAGATTGCATTGTCTTCATGTCTTGACCCACGTGCCAACTGTGAATCGTATCGGTCAAGTAGAACTGTCCGAATTTTCACTCCTGCGTTTCCGTCTAGACCAGGGGTCTCCAAACTTTTCAGTCCGAGGGCCGCATTAACTATCAAATTTCAGTTCGGGGGCCAGTTTTTTCCAGGCATGTCTTTGATTTTTCTGGGCAATGTTCCTCAGCCATCACCAACAAACGATTTTTCCTAGGACAAAAAGATTTCGGCGGGCCGATTGAGAGGACTTGGCGGGCCGCATCCGGCCCGCGGGCCGTAGTTTGGAGACCCCTGGTCTAGACAGACAGACAGACAGAGGAAGTGAGTTAAATAAAAGCTTGTGAAAACTGATACTTAAGTTATCGTGTTAAAATACATACACCCATACTCAGGAGGGTCTAAAACGTAGAATTGTGTTACAACTTTCCACCAGCAAGAAAAATTCTAATCGAAATACTATATATATAACGAAAGTATAAACTGTCCTTGTATGAGTTTTGTCAAACTATCTACTTTTTGGGACTTACAATGACTTCTTCTGTTTCTGGAAGTATTTTGTCTTTTAGAGCCTCTGTAAACTTATCCTCTTCAATATACATAAAAAGAATGTTTTTTCTTCTTTCTTTGAAGTCCTATTTTTATTCACAAAAAAAACTTACATTATTATTATTACTATAAAATAATTATTTCACTATCAAACATTGTATTTTTTACATTCATTAACCCCTGATATTTTATCCATCAGTCAATTACACCGTGCACACTATTCCCCTTTGCCCAAAACCCTGCGATTAAAAATTAAACTAATTTTTTAACGTTAATAAGCTTAAAAATATTTGCAAATTATTATGATAATGGCGAAGGTGTATCATTAGTATAATTATTAACGCTTTAAACATTTGAGTCTGAACTGTGTAGCCTGTAGTTACTATTAAGGATATCAATAGCTTAAAGATAGTAACAAAATTAAAGCGTACACTAACCATTTCCTTTTTAGCATAAATTGACTTCCATTTACCGCCTTTCATAAAATAGAATATGAACTCTTTCCTGTTTTTGTTGATGGCTTTCTTTATCAAGGAATCTCCATCTTTCACATACTTTACAAATAAAAAAAAAAAACTATTTTAAAATATAAAATCTAGATTTTGTTATATTTATGTAATTTTTTAAAGTTAAAATCTGATCTTACATTTAAACATTTTTCTTCTTTATGTTGAACGTAAGTGTTTTTAACTTAGTTTAACAGTTTAAACCATTTTACATTAAAAAAATAGCCAATGCAAGCTCAACTTACTACTTGAAAGAAATATCATTAACAGATAACTGAAATATTTCAATATACTTTTTGAATTTTAGAGTCATCCAGCAGTCCAGCATTGTTAAACATGTGGTAGAAACCTTCCTCAATACATAGAGACAAAAACTTTTCGAACAGGCTTTCCATGTTTTTTCTATTTATGGCATCTAAAAAAACATTTGAAAGAAAAAATTTAAAATTCTAAAATAGTATTTTTTGCAGTATTTTAGCAAGTAATGTTTCTACGTAATAGAACAAAGCTCAATCTTGCCTTTGATCATTGATCCAATAATGTTTTTCTTTTGTCCCTTATGTAAAACATCCATAGGAAATGTGTGCAGATATTCAAGTCCCTTGCTGCTAAACATTAAAATTATAATAGTTCGTTAATAAAAGTACAAGCAATTTACGATGATATTTTGAAAGGTTTTTGACCAATGCTCCTGACTTATTAACAATGTTTATAAAAATATAAACTCTGGTCAGATTTCAAGGGTTTAAGTGGTTTTCCCAAAAGAACATCGTTTTATGTCATTCTACGACCTATGAAATTTACTAAAGGGTCGTCCATAAATGTCGTCACACTCGTAGTCGGGAGGTGGTTCGTGATTTTGTGAAGGTGTGTGATGAGGGTTTTGGGGGGGGGGGGGAGTACAGATAGTGTGAAGTCACTTTTTTGCATTATAAAAAAGTAATGTTAGAAAACGAGTTTTAGCCGTTATTTTGCGTTGTAGAAAACTGTTTTAATAATTGTAATAGGAATTGATCAAAATATCGATGTTTTAAGAACAATTCAACAGTAATTTTGAGGGGGGGGGGGTTGTAGGCTGAGGTGTGACGTCATTTTAGGGGCGGTCTGACTTTTTGTGACGACGTGAGACGGAGGGGAGGGGGAGGAGGTAAAATCGCCAAAAAAGCGTGACGTCATTTATGGATGACCCCTATGTCAATATATTGCAATTTTACTCCTAATTAAAAATATATATATATTTCGATGTTCCCAATTTAATTAAATGTTGAAGTAGTAGCCTACTTTCAAAAAAGTAACTTAATTTAGTTTAGCATTACAGTAGTGCTTTTAACGTGTAGCCTTTAATCTTTTCACGTATGCAACAATGCAACGAATCATATCACGCAGAGACATTTCTAAACCGTATCCGACTTCAAGCAGAACATTTAAAATTACACTTTTACTTTCTCGTATACGAAGTATAGAGGAAGTATTGTAATAGTGCAAAAAAATCGAAATCGAAAGTTTTTTAAAATCTAGACTTTGTACTTATCACTGAGTCGTAAAAAATAAATCTGTATTTTTGTCCGTATGTCTGTGCGTGTGTAGACCTATGTTTGTGTGTATGTCTTTGAACACGATAACGTGAGCACCGCTGCAGCTAGGCTGATGAAATAACATAGGTAACTATTATATCAAATTTGAAGTATTGTATCAAGTTTTAGCGATTTGCGATAGTTTTAGCGATTTCTGTCAAATTGTGAGTAATTTCCGCAGACCGGAAGTAGGATTTTTCCGCTATTTCCGATTGCTCAAAAAACGCATATGAATTTAAAAAGTACTAGTATTCCGCACTATTATACAAATAATTTTGCCGTTCACTTGGTGTGCAATTTTTTTCCTCGAGATGCTATTCAATTTTAAAAAGTTGAAGTATTTAGAAATTGATTAAAAATCATGTCTATATCCCAAGATGTCATCCCCCTTGGTGTTACGTAAAAATATTCGATCTATATGTATATATATATATATATATATATATATATATATATATATATATATATATATATATATATATACATATATATGTATATATATATATATATATATATATGTATATATTTATGTATATATATATATATATATATATATATATATATATATATATATATATATATATATATATATATATATATATATATATATATATATATATATACATATATATATATATATATATATATATACATATATATGTATATATATATATATATATATATATGTATATATTTATGTATATATATATATATATATATATATATATATATATATATATATATATATATATATATATATATATATATATATATATATATATATATATACATATATATATATATATATATATATATATATATATATATATATATATATATATATATATATATATACATATATATATATGTATATATATATATATATATATATATATATATATATATATATATATATATATATATATAATTAGTCAAGTATAATAATTATAATATTGTTAAAGCATACTTGTCTTCTATATTCGGTTTTAATTCATTGGGAATTAGAGACCACGTTTTCTGAAAATGAAAAGATGTTTTAGAATAAAAAATAAAATATCCAAGACTATTTTGTGTTTTTCTTGTTTATTGAAGATTTTTTAAAAATATTATGCTTATCTCTTAATATTAGGTCGGTTTGAAAAATAGGCGAAAAATGTGATACTGTAAAATATTTAGAACCGTGTTTTATTTTTTTATTCATTTTGATCGACCATAAATATTCTATGTTAAGGAGTATCTCTAAAGAAAGTTACTTTTATGTTCTCTGCGGTAAGACGATAATAGATGATGCATGTATGTGAGTAATGAGCTATAATTCATAGATCAAAAAGTTTTGACTTACCTGGTTAACGAAAACAGAAATACTTTTGTTTAATAAACTTTTGATTAGAACTAAGTCTTGGTTTTCAACATAGTTAAAAAAGAAGTATTGATTCAACTCTGTTAAATGAGACAATATTTAATATTTAGAAATGCTTATTTACAAGGCAAAGGTTAAAGATTAAGATTTCGATATTGAATTTGTATTGATAAAGAGTTAGGTAAAGGGATCGTCCCAATATGGCATCGCGTTGCAGTTTTGCAATAATATTTTAGGAGATATTAATTACTATATTATTTAATATTTTGTTTCGTTTTCAACTTAGTTTATTTCGGATAGCACTATTTAATACATTTTATATCGAAACTCTTTTGAAAAGAAGATTATCTTTTTCAAATCGGACATTGTTAGAAGCGATCTACACATTTCTGCATTTTGCTAAATTGTAAGTGTAAAATTAGGTTAAAAGCTGGTTAAAATTATACTAAACTAGCTGAAAATTTTTTTACAATAATAGCATAAGTATTAGTACTAAGTTAGTTGATTTACAATAAAATTTCTAAATATTTCTTTAGTAAGAGCCAAGGTTTTGTATTGTTGTGCGTTGTAAGTTGTGGTAATGCAACTAGAATCTAGATCAGGGGTTCCCAACCCCGTGCCCGCGGGCGCCATGGCGCCCGCCGAACGATTCGTATGTGCCCGCCTCTCACTATTCGACAGAGACAGAATTTGTTTCATAAACATTATTGAAAGGTTGAAGGGGATGGAAATCGAAAGTTTGAAGGGTGCAAATCGAAAATTTGAGGGGGGGGGTGGTTGCAAATCGAAAGTTTGAGGGGGGGGGGTGCAAATCGAAAGTTTTGTCCCCGGGTGACAGAAGGGTCGCTACGCCTCTGGAAGTAGTTTGTCGATTTAAAATAGGTGGTGCCCGCCACCCTACCGATATTTTAAAATGTGCTCTAGAGTAAAAAAAGGTTGGGAACCCCTGATCTAGATCTACATACAACGGTAATCGGAATTTTTTTTAATGGCTCTGCTCTGAGCTAGACTTTAGTTGACTTGGTAATTATTTCTATACACAAAATAGTTTATTTTATGATGTGAAATACATTTATAATTTAGTGTAGTGACATATTATTTAAAACTTCTAGATCTAGTTTTTGCCTATAAAATTCATAATTAATTATAGCCTAACATAGTTTTATTTATATAGATTATAGATCTATTTATCATTTAGAGTTTAGAGCTAGGCTTGGTGCTAATGAATCACAGTTGTGAATAACTTTTTTTTATTTTAGGCTTTCACGTATTCCTAACCATGGATCCAAGAGTTTTAAATTGACAGTCCTCTATTATTTTAATCAGAGCTATTCCTTGACCCTGAAGATAGTGAGTTGCCCAATGATGAAATAGAGAACGTGAACAGTACCCGGGTCCTATGGGATGTTGGTGATGAAGATTTGTCTGGCGTAGTTGAAAGTAACATATTATTATTCCCTAATGCATACTTTAATGCTTTGCTTGTAGATTAGTAAAGCATTTATTGACTTTACTTGACTTAGTCCTCTCTGCTCCTTATGGAACATAGGGCCTCCAACAATTCTTCCGATCCACGGCTATTAATTTTGCCATCTCTCAATACATCCCTGTTGGCTTCAGTTCTTCAAGAAGACTCCGCGTCCAGGTCTTTCTTGGGCGCCCTCTCTTCAGCTTTCCCTGGGGGTTCCACTCAAGAAAGCATTTATTATTTCTATACAATTATTGCATAATGTATAACCAAATAATGTTCTCTAACTTTGTTTCTACAGAGTATGCCCATTTGTGAAAAAGGATAAAACTCCTCAGGACTTTCTCAATTGTGTATATCTAGGTCTTATTTAGCTTCAACAGAATGATCAGTACCAGTAATTTGCAAATGATCCACGATTTACTGATCCTAGGAGAGAAGCCAAACCTCAGAGGCTGCTATTTTATCATTTCAACGACATCTTTATACATAATCTGTGTTCAGACAATTGTGTATCAATGCTACCTGTACTGTCCTTTAACATGAAATCACCAGTCCTTTAGCACTGAATAAAGATTATTCCTAGACATTGGATTTTACATAAACATTGTAAATAAATTCCTATACGCAAATGTTTTGTTGCATCGCCACCGAATGTAATATGGTTACAGACTTCATGACCATCCACAGATTCAAGCGGAATACGAATAATCTACCTGTCAAACTATGTCCTCAGCAGGACATAAACAATCCACTAGTACTGGATAAAGATGAAAAAAAAACATCTCCTGGAAATTGTGTTTTACATAAACATTGTAAAAAAACATTCTAGATTCCAAAGGTCTTGGTGCCTTGCCACCTAATGTGTTACTGTCACAGACATAACCATCAATAGATTCAAGTGGATTAAGAATACGCTGCACCTGTTAAACAATGTTCAAATGGCAGAAGAAGTTTACCAATATCGGAATTCTGTGCTTATCAAACCCCATGCCATCTGAGATTCCAAGTATTGATGAGCAAATCGACCCATTCACATATCGTAGGCAAAAGCAGTCTAACCTACAACCTTAAACAGCCATATAAATGTGCTAAAAGTTTTTCTTGTGTCAAACAATTGTTGTATAATCCAAGATTTTAAAGTGCATACAGGTAAAGCTACAAATGGAAAAGAGGACATTATTACAGAGCGTTCCCCAATATGTTAGGCTTAAGATTTACATAGACAATTGGTTCTTCATCATTTAGTTGCAGGTTGTCCTGCACCAACAATGTATAGAAATTTTTATTTGTTGTATAGCATACAAACAAAAAATGCTAATACATTATTTACTATAAACCTGCATGTGATTTTTCAATTTAAATGTTTTTTCTTTTGTTTTCATCATAAATAAACTTACATGTTACTATTGTTACACTCAAATCATTTGTACACGATATTTACATTTCTATCAACAATTCTATATAAAAAAAATTCTATTATGGAAAAAAAAGTTTGACAGTTGCGCATAGTTGCAGTATTGCTAAAATCAAAATTGTTGTGATATTTATCTTCTATTAAAAAAAAATTTCCCTGCATCTCAAGCTAGCCAATTTGCTATATAAATATGAAGTCAAAAAATGTTTACCAATTAAAGCAATAACTCATGCAATATAGGATATACCCATAGTGAGAGATATAATTAAACGCTAGAAGAGACCGTTTTAGACGTTGTGAAAATGATATTTATTGTAATAGGGATAGGTTTAACGAAGTTGACATTAACATAGCTAAGAATACTCGGGATAGAGCTATGTTTAAGATCATGTTCGTGCTGGTGTTCGTAATTGTGGTTATGATTAGGTTAAGCTTTTTTTTCTAACTGTCCATATTTGCAAATATATATATATATAATAGACAAAAAATATTTCCCACAACACGGGCATTTGTTGTAGATGCTAAACAATAACGCATTGTTACATATAACTAACAGACATTATAAATAAAAATCGCAGTATACAACAAAATTACACCGACTTGAATTAAAAACCAAAACCTCATGCTTTGAAAGATCCTATCTGATTCTTGTGCGACTAGAAATTAACAAACAATCAAACTAATTAACATCCAACGGGCACACTTTTCAGTACTGCCACTATACAATATTATAACATACAAACCTACTATGTGTCATTTGGCCATTTGTTTTTCACCATTTTCATTTAATGTCACCGAATAACGATCATTAGTTGGAGTAGGAGGTTAATATCCTATACCCGTGAGTAATATTACAGGAACCACGGAGTATGATAGAAAAAAAATTCCATACTGTTTTGAATTAACTAGAGCAAAAATAAAGTAAAATCTTATTTTAAAAATAATCGGAAAAACAAAACTAGATATTGAGAATACTGCGGTTAAGGAATATGTATTTCCATCTTAATCGATCTCTCTTTCTCTCATTCTCGCTGTCATTCACTGTATTCTATTAGGACTAGCGATAATAACAACCAGAAACATATATAACGAGATAAAACGTTACAATAGTATAAACAGTTTTTTACCAGGTGGTATAAGAGCAATCACTTCGTCAATATCTCCTTTGATGAAATAACATGTTTTTGTCGCTGGGTTCTATTATAAGAAAAGAAAATATATCTAACGATTCTCCATTTACACATAAACAACAACGTTAACATAAATGCGAATTGCACGTTTACATACACCTACACGTAACCCTAGATATTGAAAAAATACCTTGTCTTTACAATCATAGAGTCTTATTTTCAACCTTTCTTTTTTCTTTATAACAAACATCCAGGAATCTATCAGCAATATAAAATAATTTCATTAAAAAAATATTTTACTTTTCACTAGAGTAAAAGAATGAAACATACTTTAAACGTGTAATCTATAATGTAAACGGCTAGGAAATGTGTCAGTCAGTCATCGCTATAGATTTTGGAACCATAAAAGTAAACACATCACATGTCGTGCTTTGCACTTGCATCGCAGTTTCTTATTATAAATAAAAGAGTAGGGTATGTTTATATAACGACTAAAATTTATTTTATAGTTGCTATAGGTGTTACTCTTTCGCATATCGTGAGGAAAATATTAAATATTAAATACATGCAAATCGCTAAAACATTTTAAACAGATCAATGTCAAATATCATTTTAGATTCCTAAAAAAGTGGATCCGTTGTAGAAACAATAGGGTCGAAAAAAATAATTAAATAAACTGTTTTGTAATTTTACCAAGGGAGGTAATTTAAAAACAAATTCAACTCACGCTAATAATAAAAAATGTGAATGCAAAATCTCCAAGTGGGAATTATTGATGGAATATTATAATTAGCAGGGAGTGATAAAAGGATTTTATTTGTTTTATTTACTGAACGTACTGTTTGCTAATTATAATTTTTAATCAACTATTCCACACTATTATACACGCGTCATCACGTTCATTATGTTCTCAATGGTTTTAGTCATGAAACTTTATTGTAATTTATTTTTATTGATAAAGTGCAATATGAAAAGGTAAAACAATGATATTTTAAATACTCCCTTTTATTCCATTTATACCCTGAACGCACTGTTTACTAATTATCATTCAATCTTTCTGTTTGCTGAAAAGCTGGGGATTATATAGTCATTCACAGAATCAGGTGAGTTCGCCGGCGCTCGGACATGAAGCGATTTGACTCCACGGGCTAGACTATGATCACTATGCGTTTATGTTTCTTTAAGTTGTTTATATGTTATGAGTGTTTTGTTTGTGTTTGATTGCGTTTGTGTTTGCATTGTGTTTTTGTTTTCATTTGTGTTTTTGTTTGAGTTTATTTAGCTTTTTCGTTTGTTGGGTATGCGTTTTCGTTTGTGTTTATATTGTATTTGAGTGTTCTTTTGTGTTCGTGTTGCGTTTGTTCTTTTCTTGTGTTTGTGTTGCGTTTGTTTTTTCTTTTGTATTTGTGTGTTGCGTTCGTGTTTTTGTTTGTGTTTGCACTGTATTTGTTTGCATTTTGTTTGTGTTTTCATTTGTGTTAGTGTTGTGTTTGTGCTTTCTTTGTGTTTGTGTTTGTATTTTCTGTTTTGTTTGTGTTGTGGTTGTGTTCTGTTTGTGGTGTGTTTGTGTTGTGTTTATTTTTGTCCTGTTCTGTTCCTAAGTGTTTACATTTAAAAACGGTTCAACGTGGCGGAGCACTGGTATGAAGCTAGTATATACATAATAAATAATGCTGATACACATATACATGTATAAATTTCAATATATATCAATCAAACTCTATGTATATACATATATATATATATACATATATATGTGTGTGTGTGTAACGGTCAAAGCCCGAATAGCGGTCAAAGCCCGCATTGGCCGGCCATTGTGCGCATTGGCCGGTTGTACATTGGCCGGCCAAGGCGTGCACTGGCCAGGGTGTCCTGGCCAATGTTCTATCTAGACTAAGTTGTGATCTCTTTTTCATTATTCTGGGTGCGGTTTCATTGTGAGTAACTTATTGCTTGGCTCTTGTTTGTATTGCATTCTATATGCAATGCGACATGGACTAAAAGGACCGTCAGATCAAGAGACAGACATACCAGATGGCTGCCAAAATAAACAATCCAAATCCTAATGGAAAAGAATTTGTGAATCAAGTTACTTCTGAACTAAAGAACATGTGGCCTGAAGTAGTTCACAGAAAACCACGGCATAGCCAAAGCCAATGTTCAAAACATGTTGATAACATGGATGCAGATAGATGAATCAGCTCATTGGGCTGAGGGTCTTATGAAAAACCGTAATTTTCCTCCAGGAATCCAACACATCTCCTGCCGTGCCGAAAAGTCCAGACAGTTTTGTGACAATAATAAGGCCAACAGATTCTGTGTAGTTTGTGAAAAATATTGTAGTGCAGCCCATTCTTGTGGATCCTGTGGCAACGATGTCCATGCAATATGCGGAATAGCCAATGAACCAGACGAAGGGTATGGAGGGAACTAAATTTTCGAGAGCCTCTCTTGGTAGATTTGAAGTGCTAAGTCCAACTTTTGCTTTGTATCCAAACAGGGCATATATATATATATATATATATATATATATATATATATATATATATATATATATATATATATATATGCATATAGAATGCTATACAAACAAGAGCATAACAGTTTGTTACAATGAAAACGTACCCAGTATAATGAAAACGTGATCGCAACTTAGTCTAGATAAAACATTGGCCAGGACATCCCGACCAATGCGGGCTTTGGCCGCACTTCGGGCTTTGACCGTAACATATATGTATATATATATATATATATAAATATATATATATATATATATATATATATATATATATATATATATATATATATATATATATATATATATATATATATATATATATATATAAAGAACTATATATAGAGACCGAGAGACAGACAGACTAACAGACAGACAGGACAGACGGATATATATATATATATATATATATATATATATATATATATATATATATATATATATATAAACATAGAAATCTTACTTAATTGCTGTAAAACATCGACTATTGTTTGATTCGGCTCTTCTTTGGTGAAAAACCAACACATCATCTGAAAAAATAGATTTCTCTTTCGATTATACAAAATTTATGATTGAAGTTTTTAAAACGAAAAGAAGTCCAAACCTAAGACACGTAGTAATACGTGTATGATAGGCCAACAGTAGTTTTAAAAAGTGAACCGTAATAACTGATGAACCTACGACAATAGAATAAGAGCTACTTTTTACCGGGAATATTGTGCCATAGTGTAATGCATTTAATCGACTTCTACGTGAACTAAATCATATGCTTAATCCAAGATAAATATTGCCTTTTATTCATTTTAAACACTGAAAGTACAGTTTGCTAACTATTTTTTTTAATCAATAACAGTTTTAGAAGCCAGCTCCCTAATGTCATCTATGTTTACTTCTAAATTACCGATCGTGGATAAGCTTAGGGTATTATAGTCGTTCACTAAATTGATAAAAGCGCGTCTGCCGACGCCTCGACAGGGTTCGAATTGGTGCCCTGGGCTATCTTGTGAGCGGTATGGTGCATAACTTCGTTTTAAACACTGCTTGTGAGTACCGTTAGGGCAGAAGCTCATTTTTTTTTTTTGGAAATGTTAGATTTTCGATTTGGATATATAGGTTTAGTATACTTTATTTGTATACCAAAGTCTAGTTCTATAGTAACATCTGTTAGTTTTATTTATTGCAAAAAAAATGTCTTGCCTACAATAAGTAGTATGTACGAAATGTTTACCTGTAGACTAGTAATAGTCCATACATCTGCATATAATATAGATCATTTTGTAGATTTTAATCAGTAAACATAAAACAGTAAGCCACTACGGTTATTATAAACACATTGAGCTCACTTTTATTAATGAACTTTACACTGTAGTGTAGACTTATGATAACTTTCTAGTAGGCTACAATTATATTAGTATTACTAGTAGTACTGTATTAAATATCAAGGCTTTTGTTTTCAAAACATTTGTTTATGCGGTTCATTGTAATAGCTATTGGAAGCTTCCAGCTAAAGCAGGTTCAGTCTTGAAGTTGTTGCCACATCAAAAAGACCACAGACAAGAATTTATCAATAAGGAATGAGGGAACTTTTCCGGTGTTTGAGTTCTAAGTTGTGTTCCGATAGAAAATCTAATAAACATCGTACTCAAAATAAACTTTTGTGCAGTGTTTATGTGTGAAAATTTAAAAAAAATGTTATATTGATTGCCATGTTAGTAATTAATAAATTGTATCGTTTGTTCCTGTTTTGTAATTATTATTTTTTTTGGAGAACATGTCATACATTCCTGTGGGTACTTATAAGTACCAATATATGTTTGGGCCATTAAAAATGTATTAAACAACATGTCCTTTGACATATGCTTTAAGTGTGCCAAAAACAATTTGATAGTACATTGTTTAAAAAAAAAATAATTCAGAACCTAATTCAGAAAATAAAGGATAAATAAATCAAATTATACACTTTTTAAAGTTCTTTAACAAGATTGACAAATCTGTTACACCATAGGCAACAAAGAGCCCTCGCATTACAACATATTTTCTTTTTGAAAAACAAAAAGTACACAAGTAAACAGTTAAGTAGCATAACCGATAACAAACGAAGCATAAAAAGGACGTTGAAATTATAAAACGTCAATTTACTTTTGAAGATTAACAATTCATTAACAAGGAGAAAACGGATGATAAAATACAAGAAGTAACTATTTATTACATAACAAGGCTAGACCAGGGTTCGGCAACCTGTGGCTTGCGAGCCGCATGCGGCTCTTTTAATGTCAAGTTGCCGCTCTTCAGCTCCATGCACAAATATTAATACTTATTTTATTTTATTGTCAAAACTCAAAAAAATATTATTCCGCAGCACTCGGTAATAAACGATAAAATAATAAACATAAACAAAATGAACACTCGCTAATCTATTAGAATATTTATTTACGCCCTATTTCAATGTACTTCCCATTAAATTGTCCATCCCAAATTGAAACATTCAACTTTATGTTGGATATTACAAAGAAACTAAAAGAGCTAAATGTAAAACTGCAAGGGAAGGACAACCCAGCCTATGCCTTGCTTGATGAGTTGGTTTATTTCGAAAAAAAATTACTTAATTTTGTTGAAGACAAGGAGAGCGGTAAATTACTTTATTTCGAAAAATCTGAAAAAAATCTAATAAAACCAACGCTACTATTAACATAAATCACATTAGCATTATTATAAACAAAATGAAGGATGGTTTCACTGAGAAATTTGAGCAATTCAAAAGACATACAAGTACTCTGATGTCCATAGTAGATTCTCTCAACACAAAAACAAATTAGATTAACTTTGAGCTATTTGGAATTGATGCTGGTTCTCTTCAAATTATATTGCTGGATTTGAAAACAAAACATTTGTGTAGCGGTAAATTCACTGATCTCAAGAGCAAGTTAGAAGATTTGTAGGTCTAGTAAAACATGCACGTTTCACTGTATAATAGGACAACTCTAAAAGAAATGCCGCGAGTTGAGTCACTTATATTTGACGCATGGGATAGTCTTGCACGATGCTACAGTAAGGTGAAGAAGTTGGCATTTGGAGTATTTAGAGTGTTGGCGATCTTCGGTTCAACATATTCATGCAAGCAGGCGTTTTCTTGCATGGATATAATGCAAAGTAAAGAAGCCAACTAACGAATAAAAATCTAGAGGCGTGCTTGAAATTGGAAACAACTTGTGAGCAGTGGCTTGCAGAGCTATTTTGATACCCGGGGCCAAACCAAAGGAAGATGCCCCCATATATATATATATATATATATATATATATATATATATATATATATATATCATACGGTGTTGAAGGTGTTAATAGCCGTACAGTTAAATGTGTTAATAGCCGTACAATTGAAGATTAATTACAACATGCATTATGTTATCAAACAGGATACAAATAGAAAAGCATTAAATATTTACTTAGCTAAACTCTTGAAAACACTGCGTACAAATAAATCCAAATAAATGACTGACTAAACAAATGTTATAATGGGTAGAATTCCGGGGATGGAAGACAGTTTGGGGGGGGGCTATTTTTCATTCCCTACAAAAGAGTTTTTACATTGCCCTAGCGGAGCGGGCTGATGTCACAGAGGTAAGGTATTCTTTGTTGAATTAAACTGGGAAAAAACTAAAGGTCAAAGTTCGCCATTGTTCATTGTTACAACTGAGTCCACTGTTGATGTGAGTTATCACCCACCTGAACTGCGATAGGAAGACATTAGTGTCACACCTCGATGTGTGCAGGTTTGCCTGGTAATTGTTTGACCTGAAATGGCTGCCGATGGTTGGAATTGAGTGAGCCAGCGCAACGGAAAAAAGCGCAAAACAAAAAGCGCAACGAAAAAAAAGCGCAACCGGAAAAAAGCACAAACAGAAAAAAGCGCACACAGAAAAAAAGCGCAAAAAGAAAAACGCGCGAACGGAAAAAAAGCGCAAACAGAAAAAAGCGCACACAGAAAAAAAGCGAAAACAGAAAAAAAGCGCAAACGTAAAAAAGCGTAAACAGAAAAAAAGCGCAAACAGAAAAAAGCGCAAACGTAAACAATGTGCAAACAGAAAAAAGTGCACAAAGAAAAAGCGCTATCGGACAAAAGCGCAAACAGAAAAAAGCGCAAACAGAAAAATGCGCTACCAAAAAAAAACAACGAAAAATGTGCAAAAGAGAAATTTAGCGCAAAGACCATATGGACTAGATGACACATTTGGTTATACATGACTGTTAGGGCTGCTGTGAGAGTGTCGTGTTTGATCACGTGATCTACTACCATTTAAAGCATACCACTACCATCTGCATTCCCATCATCACGATACAGGCGATAATCGCTTTACACAATGTCTATTATTTTCTTGGTCAATGATTATTCAACTACTATTCTCGTATAAATAAACATAAAAATATCCTTGATATCGACATTACACGAAGTATCTCTCACATTCTCCCTAGTCCGAACTACCTAGCTTGCATACCATAACAATCCGTTCCTATGGCAAAACTTCACTCTCTTTCATCCGGGGGCGGTAGAATTTTTTCGGGAGGGGGAGGGGGGGGGCTTAGCCCTCCTTCCCCCCCCCCCCCCCTCCCGAAGAGATACCTGGAAGAAACTCTGGTTTCAAGACATATATGAAAGAAAGGATTGTGCTACACATTTTAATAAAATATAAAACCCTCATTCCAAAATATGACAGGGATATGTCAAAAATGAAAAATTACAGACATTTCATTACTCAACAGTAAACATAAAATACTGGCAAAAACGTTAGTTAAGAAACTCAAACCTTTATACCTTAATAATTAATACACCCGGATACAGCAATACAGCATATCAGGTAGAAACATACAAAATAACACCCACTTAATTTGAGACATCATACATTATAGGACGCAGAAAGACAAGACAAACATCTAGCGATATTTTGACAGAATAAATCATTCTTGGTTAATGAAAATAAATGCGAAACGGTATACAGTGGACATTGTGGAGCCAGCTGGATGACCTGGACTTTGCTGACGACCTGGCCCTCCTTTCTCACACACAACAGCAAATGCAGGATAAAACCAACAGGGTTGCAAATTTTTCTACAAGCCTGGGTCTGAACATCCACAGAGGGAAAAGTAAAGTTCTCAAAGTCAATGCATCAAACAACAACCCTATAACACTGGCAGAAGAAGCCCTAGAAGAAGTGGATAGATTCACCTACCTTGGAAGTATTGTTGATAAGCAGGGTGGGACAGAAGCAGACATAAAAATAAGGACGGGTAAGGCAAGAGCAGTCTTCAACCAACTAAAAAATGTTTGGGGTTCGGGAGATTTAACCCTTAGAACAAAAATCCGGATCTTCAACACACTAGTAAAACCTGTTTTTCTCTATGGAGCCGAGACATGGAGAATAACTGCTATAAATAAGAAGAAAATACAATCATTTATAAACGCATGTCTCAGAAAGATCCTGCGAATTCGCTGGCCTAAAACCATCAGAAATGATGTTCTATGGCAACGGACAAATCAACTGCCAGTGGAAGTAGAGATCCTCCAGAGAAAATGGAAATGGATTGGCCACACACTCAGGAAGCCTGTATCCAGCATAACAAGACAGGCCCTCACCTGGAATCCACAAGGCAGGAGGAAGAGAGGCAGACCAAGAAAGACCTGGAGACGTGACCTGGAAGAAGACACCAAGAAGATTGGATACACCTGGGGACAGTTGGAGAGACTAGCCCTGGACAGAGACGTCTGGAAAGCTCTTGTCAGCGGCCTATGTCCCAGTAGGGACGACAGGCAAACATGACATGACATGAAAATAAATGATGCTTACAACCTACGACTTTAATTTAAAACATGGTTGAAAATAATATATGACAATGCACACAGTCAGTAGCTAGTAAATAACAGTATCACAACCGATTTTCACATACAGAAATCAGACAAGTTTGTCCTTTATCTCCCCTACTATACATATTTTGACTCCAACTTCCACTAGACAGGACAACTCGATTAAAGGACTACACATTTCTAACATTGCAGACAACAAAATACCTGAATAAGCGTCCGACACTACTTTCTTAGTTATTAGTACAATCAGAATAAGCAATACAGACTACAATAGAAAAATTCAACAACTTTGGGAAAGGAAACGGTGAGGGGGGGGGAGTTAATTAAACGCAAAAAAATCCAATGTAATCCGAATAGGTAAATGGAAAGAACTAGAAATTAAATGGAGGAATGATAGGGCTGCAGCATAATATTTGTGCAAAAATAAACACCTTCCAAATAAAAATACCTTGATAGAATAAGAATAGAACATCATAATCATTCAAGATTACATAAAGTTGAAAATAGAGGAACACTATATTTTTTAAAACTGTTGTTCGATCTTCCTGAATGGCTTCTAAATTCTCTGAAAAGCTTTTAAAAATTCGCCTTCTTATTTTTCAAATAAAGCTAACGTATTAAATAAGGAAATGCGTCCTCAGGTAGAGCACCTTTAAAAATGAAAAAAATTAAATTATAATTTAACCTATTCCCTTGTCAACTGTTAGAGAGTTGCTTAAACGATGTAGCTTCTGGAATAAATAATAATAGTAAAAAAATAATAATAACTATGAAATTATACCATCCTGAAAAATCGTGCGAATTATTAGATTCTCGACAATAACAAAAATACTAACTAAAATATATTGACTTATATTATTAGTAAAAAAAAAACAGCCATCTTCTTCTTCTTCTTCGTTCTTAATTATTAATGTTGAAGGGGATTGAGATTTATCTGCCAGTGGGTTTGAACTCGAGACTTTGTTCGAATTTATCAACCACGAGCTTTTTTGCCGACTCGACCAGGCCTCCAACACAATTAAGCGTGTCAATTGGTTATGCGCCATTGAGGCCATTGACAGTAGTATATTAGGTCACTTTTTGGTATCATGGCGGATGCGGATGCGGAGGTGGAGGTGGGGGTGGAGCAAAGGATATATAGGAAAATACTCCTCACCTGGGGGACCCGCAGGAACAACGAAATATAGTAAAATCCTCACCCACAAGGTTGAGGCGGAGGAGCCGGAGGTACAACGAGATATAGTAAAATACTCCCTGGGGGAGGTGGAGGGACAATTGGATATAGTAAAATCCCCCACCTGGGGGAGCAGGGTGAAGGGTGAGGGTTAGACATGTTATATAGTAAAATACTCCCCACCTGGGGGAGAAGGTGGGTGAGGGTGGTGGAACCGCAGGAACAATGATATATAGTAAAATACTCCCCCACCTGGTGATGGGGGAGGTGGTGGGGGACTAGGTCAGTAGGTCACCACCGGTGACCTTGTGACGTAACCAGTGACCTAGTTACGTAATTTTAATGAGTTTTAATGAGTTTTTTAACTAGTTTGATTTTAATTTCTTAAATTTTAATTAATTTTTATTAACTAGTTACGTAATTTGATTATTTGTTTGATTTTATTTAATTTGATTTTAATTTTGTAATTTTAATTTAATTATTTTGTTTATATTTTGTTTGTTTATTTTTTTAATTAGTTTAATTATTTTTAATTTTAATTTTTAAAATATTATTTTTTAATTTATTACATTTTTAAATTTTTTAAATTTTATTTTTTAATTTTAATTTTTAATTTTGACCCAGTTACGTAATTTTAATGAGTTTTTATTACGTAATTTGATTATTTGTTTTATTTTAATGAGTTTAATTACTTTGTTTATATTTTGTTTGTTGTTATTAATTAGTTTAATTATTATTTTTTTAATTTAAATTAGTTTTTAAATTAGTTTGATTTTTTAAATTAGTTTGATTTTAATTTTAATTAATTTTTTAATTTTTTTTTTTGTAATTTTAATTCGTTTTTTTATTTTATTTTGTTTTTTAAATAGTTGCGTAATTTGATTTTAATTTTTTAAAACAAAATTATGCACCGCAACGCTCACGGGATAGCCCAGGGCGCCAAAAGGAACTCTGTCGGTGCGCCGGCGGACGCGCTTGATTTAATTTAGTGAAGGACTATAATACCTCAAGCTTATCAGCAAACGGAATGATAGAAGTAACCATAGAGGACATCAAGGAACTGGCTTCTTAACTGTTATTGATTTAAAAAAAATTAGTAAACAGTACGTGCGGTGTACAAATAAAGAAAATGCAGTCTATAAAATAACTACAACATTGCAATTGATCGATCCACTCTAATTATGTATTTATTTTTTTCCCAACACTAATATAGGCGATAAGCACTTTCGATGACACCATGACGATAAAGTCTATTATTTTCTTACATATCTTTGTAATCCGCTGTCCGCTAAATACATTCAGAATTGGACTTTATATATTAGATCAAAGTAATATGAGTCAAATGAAAGTGTCAGGAGTCCGGGTGGGGAGTGGAAAGAAAATTGTTCAAAGAGGGTCAATGGGACAGTGAAGCATTTTCTATGTAGGGAAACAAGCTATGTTGACTAGTTGAAGGAGTGTTTATGTATCTACTGGTCGCATTGAGTTTTCAAAAGGTTGCTGTGTGAAAGATGAGGGGAAAGAAGCAAGATTTAGAACTGTAAATAAGTAAATGAATAGATATTCAAAATTAATGTTGGGGTGGGTGGTGGGGTCGTTGGGAATGTTGGGTTATCATGTCTGAGGGTGAAGTGGACAGAGGGGGAGGGGGCAGATGTGTGTGACGAGGTCTGTTTGTGTTTAAGGCAAGCCAAGCGTCAAATTCTGTGCTGTGTGATCTAACTGCTGAGGTGCTACTATTTATAGTGTGTGTGGGTGAGGGGAGGGTTTGACGAACAGTTTGCTGTGTGAGCGATTTAGCGGGAGGGAGAAAGGTTGGTATGTTCAAGTCGGTGTTTATGTTTATTTGAATGTTTAGTACCGACAGGTTAGGGGTGGGTAGGCGTGTAACTATCAAGGGGTGGGGGGATACAGTGGAGTTTTAAAGGTCAAAAGTTGGTTAACAGTTTTCTCATAAAAGAGTTAGTAATGTTAACAAAACAGCTGTAAGTATTACAAAAGGAGTAGGGGTCATTGGGGCCATTTTGTACGTTGTGGACCAAAGTACCTTACATATATGATAATAGTAAAATAGAGAAAAATGATGGCTTTACAATGTTTGTAAGCTGTATTAATACAACAATACACAAATAAGCAACAATAGGAAACTGAATGACAAATGATAAATGATGCGAAACAATGTGGGGGCCTGGGGGTTGTGGGAGTGGGAGTCAAATTAATATAGTTAGAAATGTATTTGGATAATACATCATCTTCAGTATTTAACATAGTATTTCAACACAAGGCCAGGTGGCCAATGCAGTGTAATATGTTCTTTACGTTGGGGTGTTGTTAATTATGGTATATGTGTTTGAGTGCTGTCATTGTCGAGTCGTCTACGATAAATCACGATAATACGTGAACTGTACCTTGTCGTGTTTGATTTTATTTTACTGTTCCAAAGAGTCTGTCTATAGATAGCTACCCTCCTAGCTTTTTGCTCTAGGTCCGTCCTGTCTCTTTGTTTAGGGATTTTGTTTAGAGTTTACCCCTTGTACTATCATCCTTTGCAATTTTTTAAAATCATATAGGCTACATGACATCATGTAAAAATTCATTATGTACATTTGCAAAACCTTTCGTTTTCATTTGATGTTCGAAATTATGTAAAAAAAAATTTGATGTTGATGTACTTGTTTTAATTGCAATAAAAAGTATTTAAAAAAGTAATATGAGTAAACAAAGTTAAATTTCTTATTATTCTTTAATTGGAACATCTGTGAAGCGTATCCTTTAAAAATGTATAATATGGTTACAACTTTTAAAACACCTTATCGACCTTAACTACTTCATTTTCAATATTTTTTGGCCGACAAAAAAAGCTACCAAAATTGTCCATCAAATTACTTTTTAGCGCAATTTCCATACTGGACAATTGTGATTATTAACTCGTCATTTCTGGATGGATGAATGAATGAATGAATGTGTGTCCGCAGCTTTAAGTCGTATCTCCTCCTCAACGAAGCAATATCGAGGACTAGTTCCAAAGCAAATATGTTAAGCAAGTTCCGAGGATGATTGTGGGCCAAAAAAATTCCCGGAATTCATTCCTGGATTTCCCGGAAAAGCCAAAAACCTCGAAAAAAATGCAGTTTTTGGCCCATATCTCGGCAAACAGACCACTTAGCGACTTGAAACATTTACCAATCGATTTCTGCCATAATTTAGAACAATATTGCCGAAGAAAGTTTTCAAAAATATCCTTTCGTTCGGTCACAAAAAATTAATTAAGAACATTTAACTGAGCATCGTGTAGGCCTAGGATGATATTTACTTTTTAAACTGAGCATCGTGTAAGCCTACTCGTTAAAATAAAATTATTTCCGTTGATATAGGTTAGTATAGTTGTCTTTTTTTGCGCAAAATTAACTTGTTTACTTATTAATTCAAACGTTATTTTTGTACTCTATTGATTTATTTATAATTTATATGAGAGTGATAGTTAGTTACAATTACAAGGTTTTGTTTCGCTAGGCCTAATCATTTTTTCACATTTTTTAAAAACAAACTTGACCACTATCTATTTTTAGATAACATAAGGAAATTGCGCTTAAATTGTCACTAGACTTTTTATTAATTTGTTTATATTCTCGAATCGGAAGATCGGTCAATTTTGAACATTTACAACTAATAGAAAGAGAAAAAAATATTTTTTGTTAAAGCTATGGCCGAAACATAATAATTCATAATTAAGCAGTAAACCTTTCAATCGATAAGTATTGAGTAATGTCTGATTGGCCGCCATAATTGCTATGAAGACAATTATTTCCCATATTGTTGAAAGCAAGCATTACTTTGCTGGTTGTATAATTATATGACTATTCATAAATTCGAATGTTTCTTAATTTTTTTATCGTCTTTATATAAAATTAAGTTTAAAATTTCAGTAGGACTAGAGTGAGCGAATTTTTTTTTCCCACACAAGCACGAATCTGCCAGATAAATGAAGATTATGATCTCACCTTTGGAAAATTTTTGATGGATATATGCAGAGTATAGTCATGTAAAAAAAAATACTTCTAGTTTAAACATGGGCTGTAATTAAAAAACTAATTGTTACATGTCTGCAATAATTTTTAAGACGGTTGTTGATCTTGTTACAACAAAGATATACGTTGCACTTGTGGCAAACTGTTTGAGCTTGATGTGAATTTGCACCTGTCATTGCACTATTCCACGAGACTTAGTGTCCACACTGGTCCAGGATATCCAGGGTCAAGGCTGTTCCAGGAGATCCAGGGTCAAGGTTGGTCCAGGATATCCAGGGTCAAGGCTGTTCCAGGAGATCCAGGGTCAAGGTTGATCCAGGAGATCCAGGGTCAAGGCTGGTCCAGGAGATCCAGGGTCAAGGTTGGTCCAGGAGATCCAGGGTCAAGGCTGGTCCAGGAGAACCAGGGTCCACAATGGTCCAGGAGAACCAGGGTCCACATTAGTCTAGGAGATCCATGGTCCACACTGGTCCAGGAGATCCAGGGTCCACACTGGTCCAGGAGATCCAGGGTCCACACTGGTCCAGGAGATCCAGGGTCCACACTGGTCCAGGAGATCCAGGGTCCACACTGGTCCAGGAGATCCAGGGTCCACACTGGTCCAGGAGATCCAGGGTCCACACTTATCCAGGATATCTAGGGTCCACACTGGTCCAGGAGATCCAGGGTCCACACTTATCCAGGATATCTAGGGTCCACACTGGTCCAGGAGATCCAGGGTCCACATTTATCCAGGATATCTAGGGTCCACACTGGTCCAGGAGATCCAGGGTCAAGACTGGTTTAGGAGATCCAGGGTCAAGGCTGGTCCAGGAGAACCAGGAAGATACTCTGGATCAACAGAAGCTTCTACATCATACAATTCTTCACCTTCACTCAGGTCACCAATTTTACTAAGGTGGTCCGCTAAGTATTGCAGTTCATGCTCAATGAGAATCTTCCTTTGATTTCTTAATGATTTTGCCAAAACTAGAAGAAAATCTAAGTACTATATAATCACCAATGCTGATGCATAAAGAAAAAAAAATAGTGCAAAAGTAGGTCAACATGCATAAATTTGCAATACCGCAACAATCATTTTGTAATGATCTATAAATAAATTATGAATTGGTTTAAAAAAAAAACACAAACAGTATGTAATACTAAACTTAAGTAGTAAGAAATATATTTTTTAAAATCCCAGTACATGTTTATCCGATTTTGCTGAAACACCAATGAAAAATGCTAAGAAAAAAAGGTTGTGAACATGCCAAATTTGATATTGGCTTGGCGATAGTAAAAATCTAGATGACTTAGACATGCGCAGGCTGTAGATTAACATTGTAGCAACGGGATGCACAAAATCAAATATGTTTAGGCTAATATTTTATGGGAAGATAACTGGTATGAATTTAAGGGTTAGGCTTCTGTTAGGTTTTGTGGACTAATCACGTCGCTCCTCACAAATCAGATTGAAGATATACGGTGCCGACATTCCTAATTGTCCAAATGGTAGAGGAAGTAGAGTTCATATATTTTTGACAGGCATATAAAGATGTGTGGTCAGCATTATGCCCAGCCGCTTTTACGTCAGTCAGGTATTAATAAGAACTCAGGGGCATCCTTTAGAATCAGGTCTGAGTCTATACTTTTATTGCCAGGTTGCACTGAAGTGCCTTCACAGTCCAAATTGTAATTTAAAAAATATTTCAGAAAGATAAAGTGCGCTCATTTCTGCTCTATTTTAATCAAAATGATGATTTGTTTTCTTAAATGTAAAATAGAATAAGGTTTACTCTGAAAACCATTACGTGCAAACATGCTATACGCGCGTTGACTTCAAATTTTAGCTATGCAGCATTGGGTTTCTCATCTAGGTGAGTTGCTGTCCACATCAAACAAGCCTGATCTGCAAGGTTTGAGAACTTGTGACTTTTGGAATTAACTATTATACGATCTATCATACTTACCAGCGGATCCTTAAACCCAACTCCGGTAGATTTAATCGCTTTCATAAAATCATGACTTAGATCAGGTTTTAAGTCGTTAGCACTTGATGATTCTTGTGAAGGAACATCCACTAACGGCATGGCGTTTCGCGGAACAGAATCATTCTCTACATCAGAATCTGAGTCTTTGTTGTCATTTTTTGTAGTTTCATTTGAAGAGTCAGGTCTTTGTTTTGTTTGTTTGTCGTTACTTGATATTTGATTGGATATGCTGACCTTAAATACAGATAGGAAGCGTAAAATAATATTTTTATTGAAGATTATATAAAATACGATTTATTTAACGCATATGTAAATATTTTTATTGTTTAACGTGTAATTACTATTAATTTAATAAGCAAGGTTAGCATACAAAATAGAATAACTGAAAAAAAAATTATAAATTTTCTTTAGTTTTAAAGACAATTTATCTGCTTTCCAGTTTTTGTTTACCTTTTTATTTCATTAAACAAATACTTCATTGGCCAAAGGTCAACGTGTAATTTGAGTGCTTGTAAATTAAAGTATAACTAAAATTTAAGTTAATAACATTAAAGGTAAACGACTAAATACATTTTTTTTGTAGACAGAATTTTGTTTTAATTTATGTTTCCGCCTAATAACAACCTCATTTTTGTCATATGTTCAATCTTTTATAATTTTATAAGAGCATTGATATGATCTGATAACGTTTATCTAGACATTAGTCTACATTTTAATTTTTAAATAATTTAATTAACGTAATAATGATTTGTTTTTTTTTTATCAAAACAATAGGTTACATTCTTTTTTAGCTACCTACCTGAGGATCGCTAGAACCCACAATTGTAGATTGTATTTCATCCGGTACATTATTATTCGAAGATTCAGCAGATTGGATGTTTTCAGGACATAATAATACTTGTAAATGAGCATCCCCCACGGGTGTTGTGTTTTGGCGATCAGTAACATTCTCCACACTTGAGGGGTCATTATTTGATTTTTCTTTGCATAATATGCTGACCTTAAATATACGTGGGATTCGTAGAAGAAAAATGTACATCTTTTATAATATGCGTGCTTGGCGATTAAAGTAGAATAACTAAAACGTAGAATACGATGAGTTAATCAATAAATATTTTCTTGAGTTACTAAATACCTTAAGATCAGTTGACTGCCATAGAGTTTTCAAGTACTTCTGTGGCGCAACTCTATTGTTTTGATTTTTGAATCGGGCTAATAACTTGCTAAAAGAACACAATTACAAAAGGGTAATTAATGAGCTATAATTTTTTCATTCAGTGGCGTAGCCAAGGTCGTTTCATGGGGGGGGGGGGGGTTCAAACTTTTTCCAGCATTATGTATATATATATATATATATATATATATATATATATATATATATATATATATATATATATATATATATACTAGCTGTATGTCGTTGCTTCGCTATGATGTAAAATAAATCGAAAGAACTTCTCATGGAGGGGGGGGGTTCAAACTTTTTCCAGCATTATATATATATATATATATATATATATATATATATATATATATATATATATATATATATATATATATATATATATATAAACACAATTTGACATAATTATTCCTAGAATATTAATTAGGACAAGCGAACTAGGGGAAATAATCATTCTCTTAATATAATTATATATATAAAACAGATCAGTAATTATTTTAGTATGTAATATAGTAGCTTAACACTATTCTTGCTCTACAAAAATATGTTGTCAACAATCAAAATTAAATATATTGTTATCATAAATGCTAACATTTTACAACATAATGAAAGTTTTTGAAATCATAGATTGTATAAAATCAAACTTTTCTATCTAAATGTAAAAAAAAAAAATCTAATAGGTAGAGCAGTCTGAACAACAGCTTACATATAACTAAATTATTCACCTTGCAGTTCCTATCACTCATTTTCTAAATCGCTACTGTTTATGTGTTCTTTAAAGATCATTTTTTTAACAAAATGACACAGTATGGGTTAAATCACTGTATTGATCACACACATCTTTAATGGTAATTGTAAAAACATTATTTACCGAGTTTCATTTGTTTCAAAAGCTATGATTCTGGCGGCATGGTACTTTGGTACCTCCCAAAATGTCCTTAACATATCCGTTCGGGGTGGGTTGGGGGGGGGGGGGTTCAACTTAATTCACCACTATCTAGTCACTGTTGGTGAACTATCCAACCCAGCGTATACCTAGGTGTGACATTAATGTCGCTCTACAAAATTGTGGTGGTGGAATGGGACGGGGGGGTAGTAACCAACTCAGAGTGAACATATTGTCAGTTAAAAAATTAAAAACATATATTATCCTTCACAAAAATTTTAATTGTGACTGAAAATTATTTACATTTATTACTTTAGCCTTATTACGGTCCTTGATAAACTAGGAAAACACAATTACTTCCTTTTAAAACCCAACAACATTTTGTTGGAAAATTTACTTTTTATTACTTTGTTTTGGAGTTGAGAAAAAATAATAACATAATTAGCGGTGATTGGTCAAGTGCAATGTTGTAGGTATTTTTAATACTGCATTTTATTTATTGTGTTCACCGAACGTTCTGTTTACTAATTATTTTTTTAAAAATCAATAACAGGTAATAAGCCAGGTCCTGAAAGTCCTATATGTTTTATTTTTTTCTGTTTGCGGATAAGCTTGGAGTATTATAATTGTTCACTGAATTGAAACAGGCGCATCTGCTGGCGCCCCGACAGGGTTCGATTTGGTGCCCAGGGCTATCCTATGAGCGCTATGGTCCATAATTTCGCTTTAAAGTGTGATAGACTATGAATAAGAAAGGTTACTATAGTCTTTAAGTGAATCGAATCCGGGCATCCTCCGGCGCCCGGACATGGTGCTATTTGGGGCCCCGGGCCTTCACGTGTTCGCTTTAGCGCCTACGTTCGTTTAAGTGAGTGCAAATGACTATGAATAAGTTGGAGGTCCTATAGTCTTTTACTAAGCTGAAAAAAAGCGTTTCTGCCGTCGCTCCAGCATGGTGCGATTGGGCGCCCCGGGATAGACTGTGAGCAATGTCTTTTTGTTTTCGTTTGTGTTTTGCGTTAGTGGATTGGTTTGTGTTTTGATTTGGTTCGTTTTTGTTTGCTTTTTCGTTTTCGTTTGCTTTTTCGTTTTCGTTTGTGTTTTTTAATTAGGTTAGTGTTTGTATTTGTGTCTGTTTTTGCGTTTGTGGTCGGTTTTGTGTTTTCGTTTGTATTTGTGTTTGCGTTTATGTTACGTTTCTTTTTGTCTTTTGGTTTTGGTTGGTTGTGGTTAGGGTGAGCAATGCCTGGTATATTCTGATTTTAAAACACACATATCATGGTCCTTTTACAGGTTTTTTACATAGGCCAGTGCAGGGCCTGGCCGGGACGGCTAGTTATACATATATACTGATTCAGAAATAGATTTAAATAAATAACAGTGGTATTATTGGTGTTATGACAGTAAAGAATTTTTTACAGAGGGGTCCATGGTGGGGGGGGGGGTGGTTGTTCAATATATTCATAACATGAAATTAAGAAAAAAAAATTATTATAAATAGTTTAAGTAAGGGTTTAATGCGGCAAACAACATTAATACACAATTAATAAAGCAAATTCATCGTAAATATAATCATTCACTTTAAGACAAAGAAAAACAATCTTGTCGAAACGGTTGTAAAGCTTTTCCTGTGCAGTAGTTCTTGAATTTTTTGGATAGCCAACTGTGTCGTTCTTACTGTAATCTCCATTGGTGTCCGGTCATAAACACCCTGAAAAAAAAACCCTGGACAAAAACCCCCCGACATAAACCCCCCTGGACATAACCCCCCCCCCCCCCCGCGACATGGACCCCCTGGACAAAAACGCCCCAATTGCGGTTTATATAAGGAAAAACCATGGATGATGGGAACCAAATATTAATAATTAAAACAGATTTAGAGCGATGCCTCGCAACTACTCTATAATGGCCAGCATTCAAATGAGTTTGGCATATGTATGGTCTTCAACACGTGTGTGCATGTTCCACATATCAAGTGGAAAAATAGGCTGTCTCCGACGTCGATGTTGTGGTCTGCCAATATAGTAGTCGTCGAAACAGTCTGCAATCGGCATTGCTTCTAGGGGAAAAATTTCCGATAATTTATTAAATGCATAAATAATGTCTTCATGGCCACAAAAACCAACACAGGTAGCATTCTGAGCTTGAGAGCAAATGTGTTATCAAGTTGGGAACGTTAAAAACCAGGGTCCTGTATTTTTCTGTATAAGTATAAGTTTTGGTTAAGATGGAAAAAGCATCATTTTATCTCACAGTCTGTAAATACCATTTCAACACTTTTTATCACAGCCATTTCAAAGTCAATCATAATAGAAATTGGTTGCAGGTTTGCATTAATGAACGTTAGTTGCTGTAAGAGTGCTGTGTATGTTTCGTAAAGCATAAACACATGGAATAGTCCCTCCATTGGCCAATGCATGGACTGTGTACAGCTGATTAACCTGAAATAACCTCAGGCTGTCCTTACTTCCAAACAAAAACATCCTATTTTTGACTCGGCACCACAATCGTTAGTCATTAAAAATTACATTAATTTAATTTAATTTGTTTTGCTTTTTTTTGGTTCTCATTATCGTTATTATTTCCTTATATAAACCTCAATCGGAGGGTTATTATCCAGGGGGTTTATGTCGCGGAGGGTTTATGTCCACGGGGTTTATATCGGGGGGTTTTGTCCAGGGGGCTTATGTCCAGGGTTTTTTTGACCAGGAGCCATCTCATTTACAGGATGTATACCCATTATTATCAGTGACATGCGTTCCCTTATTTTGCCTTCCTTTTTTTCTCTTCTCCTTGCCTCTTATTGGTTTGACTTCCAATAATCTTTACTAGATCTGTAACTATGTTATATCAGTAACAATATCAGTTTCCCTTTTTTAACAGTTTTCAACCGATCAAAAAGATAAAACACAGCTTTTTGGATTCTGCCTTGTACTCAGTCACTAAAAATGCAGTCATAATTTTTTTTTCTAATTCAGCTGATAGTTGCCATGATTTGCATGCAAACAAAAATGGATCCATGTCCATGTAAATGCCACTCTGGTCAGCAAAATTGTGTCGAGCTCTTCAGGATTCAATCATTTGTTCGAAATTATACCACCCAAATATTCATTTTTTTTTAAATATACAATATTCGTTTTCCTTGTTGCTTATGAAAGCCATATTGACACCCATCTCTTATCATGCCTTACCCGAGTCAGATGTCTCCATCTAACCGTGGCCACCAACTTGTAGTCGTTGTATTTTATTGAGATACTCTTTTGCATTAGGCGGATGACCTTGTTCAAGTAGGGCCAGTGATACCATAGCTTTGTCCTGGGCTAGTTTTTCCAGCTGTCACCAGGTGTATCCAATCGTCTTGGTGTATTCTTCCAGGTCACGTCTCCGGGTCTTTCATGGTCTGCCTCTTTTTCTTTTTCCCATTGGTTTTCATGTGAGAGCCTTTCTTGTTAACGTGGATATAGACTTCCTATGTCTCATTTTCTCAGAAGAATCTCTTCGTATTCGGAGGATCTTTCAGAGACGAGTATATATATGACTATATTTTCTCTTATTTACGCAAGTTATTATCAATGTCTCAGCTCCATAGTAAAACATGTTTTGCTTGTCTGTTGAAGACCCATATTTTTATTCCAAGTCAAATCTCCGTAGTCTGTTGACCATGCACTACTCAACATTTTATAATGTTGAACATTTTCTGTTTAATAATAATCTGTTACAGACCTTGCCTGTGATAGACACAAATGTTAGCTCTCTATAGTTAGAGCATGCACCAAGATCGCCATTATTAGGAAGCTTTATGAGTAGTATCTCCTTCCACTCCTCTGGTATTTTTTCATCTTCCCACATTTTCTCGAAGAGTGTGTGTAGTAGTGTGGTGCTTTTTTCGATATCCACGTCAGTGCTTCACTTCACTTACTTCACTTAGTCCTCTTTGCTCCTTATGGAACATAGGGCCTCCTCCATTTCCTTCCATTTCTTCCTATCCCCGTATATCATCTATTCCTGGAGCCTTCCATTTTTTCAGCAGCTTTATGTATCTCCTCTTCTAAAGGTAGGTTACAATCGAATGGGGATCACTTTCAGTTGGTGATATCTTCCGTGCTTTCTGGTCGTGGTCTATTTAGTAGCTTTAAATAAATGTACCGTCAATTTTTTCCTCATTATTTCCTTTCCATTTGTGGTCTATACTGGCCTTTTCTTAATTGTCTTGTAAAGGTCCCTAATATCCCCATGGTAGCATGCTTCTTTCGCTTCACTTGCTAAAAGTTTTATATAATTATGCTTGTCTTTCTTAATGCATTTTTGACATTTTTGTTTATTTTGTTATATTCTTTAATGGCTCTTAGTTAGCAGCCCGTATACAGCTGTTTTTGACGTTGATTTTTTTTTATTTCTCCTAAAAAAAAATTTTCAGAATATAATATGCTGAAAGGCATTTCTTATTTTGTCTAGCACTTCTTCACTTCTTGATGTAACTAGGTTTAATTGTTGTTTTTTTTTTCCATTGGTCTCTTCCTCTATTAGCTCTTGTAGCTTCGGAAACTTGTTGGAAATATGGAGCTTAAATTCAGTTCACTTAGAGTGGTCCTTAAGTAGGCCAGTGTTTCTACAGCTTGAGTTTTACTTTAACAACATGTAGGTGATGGTCTGAAGCAACACCAGCTCTTCTCTTGACACGTACATCTTGAAGTGATGTCCCAAACAAGACGTGTGATACCCAAGTAGCTTTATGTATCCTTTTGTGATGGAAGAGACTACCTCCAATTACAGTAATATTTGTGACACATAAGGCAGCAAATCTTCTGCCATTTATGTGAATCTCACCTAAACCATGCTGACCCATAAATTCATCTGTGACCAGAAAGATGCGAAACAAAAATAAGCGCAAAGGGGAAAAAGCGCAAAATAAAATTCGCAACGGAAAATAAGCAAACTTAAAAAACCGCAAAAAGAAATTTGTGCAAACATAAAAATGCGCAACCAGAAAAATGCAAAAAAAAAAATGCGAAACTGAAAAAAATTCAAAGAGAAGTATGCACAGCCAGAAAAATGCGTTAACAGAAATTAGGCCACACACAAAATTGTGCAAACAGCAAAATGCGCAACGAGAAAAATGCAAAAGGCAGATAAATGCGCACACAGCAAAATGCGCAAAGAGAAAAGTGCCTATATAAAATGTGCCCACTCAGACAATAACACATAGATCGCTCAATAATGAAGATTATGGCAATGTGGTTCTTTGAGTTTGTACGTGCCTATGTGCATACATAGATAGAAGTATTTTATTTCTGAGCGATATCACCTTGGCTTGCTTGCACACAGGAATTCATCACATACTCGTACACTCTTAACACTACACTTTATCACCAAACGTCACTGAACATACCTTAACCTATATGTTACTTTTTATTGTATGAAACATTCCAAAAATGCTTGCATGACATTGAATTACTCAAACTGTTTAAGCTTAGGCCCTAAGCACTCCACAAAACAGCCAATCACAAATTAATTAATCATTCTCAAATTCTCAAAAGTTTTTAAAAAGTTAAGCGAAGCTAGGCAGTATGCCTAGCATATGTATATGTATATATAAAAAAATAAACAAATATATATATATATATATATATATATATATATATATATATATATATATATATATATATATATATATATATATATATATATATATATTCGTCCGTGAGATATTGTGTCTAGGATAAATTGTGTGAGATCATTTATCCTGAGATTATTTTTTTCATATATATATATATATATATATATGTATATATATATATATATATATATGTATGTATATATATATATATATGTATATATATATATATATATATATATATATATATATATATATATAATTCTCTTCTGGGAGCCGTTAGAAAACAAGCTGCAAGCTCGCCTTTGCAGTCCCCTCTCTTCCTCTCTATCTTTCTGTTAACGCAGTCCCCTCTCTATCGATAAATTGTGTGAGATCATTTATCCTGAGATTATTTTTTTCATATATATATATATATATATATGTATATATATATATATATATATATATATATATGTATTATATATATATATATATATGTATGTATATATATATATATGTATATATATATATATATATTATATATATATATATATATATATATATATATATATATATATATATATATATATATATATATATATATATATATATATATAATTCTCTTCTGGGAGCCGTTAGAAAACAAGCTGCAAGCTCGCCTTTGCAGTCCCCTCTCTTCCTCTCTATCGCTACCCACCCCCCAACCCCCACCACCCCCCACCACCACCCACCACCCCCCACCACCACCCCTACATGGCCTTGTGAGTTGTAGTTCACTCTAAATGTTTACATTTTACAATCATAGAGCCGGGTTTGGTGACGGCTATTAGGGGCAACAATCATAGAGCCGGGTTTGGTGACGGCTATTAGGGGCAGATAATTTAGTTTGAAACTATTTTAAAATTAGAGGAGGTAACTAAGAGGAGGCTGCTTTCACGGGGGGGGGGAAGTGTTTTAAAGCACATATTTTCAGTGGCAGCATTGGTACTGTCGAATTCACAAATTATGAATTACTGAAAAGTAGAAAAAAAAAACAACTAAATAGCGGCGTATGATATGCCGCGGGTCGGCTCGTATATATATACGACAAGACATCGGCTACTGTGCATTTGGTCAAAGGTCTAAACCAATTGGCTCTACCAGACTAGAGCATTCTAAAGTGTCAATTACATAGACAGTACATGGAAGACCGATATAAAAAAAAGAATTCAACTCAAACACCCCCCCCCCCCGGTTTGCTTAATACTTACAGTAGCTCAAAATATTCAATCCAAGGTTTAGATACTTGTGTTGCACTCATTATTTGTATATTTATAGAAGAGCTTTATAGTACAGTAGAGTCAGACTTCTAAATATATTGAGAAAAAGATTGCAATTTCTAAAACATAATAATTGAAAAATAAATAGTGCAGCAACATGTGTATATATTATATATATATATATATATATATATATATATATATATATATATATATATATATATATATATATATATATACATATATATATATATATACATATATATAATATATGTGTGTGTATAGGTGTATATGAATATATATATATATATAAATATTATATATATATAAATATGAATATATATATATATATATATATATATATATATATATATATATATATATATATATATCTTGATGATAATTTTACTTACAAATTTATTTTAAGCTTAAGAAGCAGCCTCCTTTAGCTCTCGGCTGTTAAACCGAAATGTGACATGGAAATTATTATGTGTCTATGATAGAAATACATAAACACGTTTGAGACTGTATATTACATTATCTGCAGCACAGCTATATGTTATACTGGTGACAAGTAATTTCTTGCAATCATAACGGAATTTTTAAAAATTGGTTAATAGCGAGCGAATGTGGGCCTTGGTACAAATTAATTTTAAATAGAGCCGTAAGTTTAACGTTAAGTAGAACACAGCCGTTTGTCAGGTGGAATTCTATTCACGGCTCATTTAGTACAGCGTTGAAAGTTATTTTAAGGTGTACGGGTTTTTTTGGGGGGGGGTTTTCGAAGCCAGTTCGTATTCAGTATCTAGTATCAAATTACTTTACTGAATAAGTGGTTTTGGGCCTATCGAATCGGTGAGATTTATAACTAGCTCTCTAAAGAATGCTAAAATCAATTTTAAAAAAAAATTAAAAAAAACAAGCGTGCCCGCCCTCACGTGTTGCCGAGGGGATATTAGAAAGCGGGAGGATAGCCTGGGGCAAATCGCACCCTACCGGGACGCTGCCCTACGCGCCTGATTATGTTTAGTGAGCGACTTTAATGCCCCAATGGACCCATATTATACCGCACTGTTTAAAACGCAGGATAACCCGGGGCGCCAAATCACACTATGCCTGGGCGACGGAGGAAGCGCCGTATCCATTGTATCCATAGCCTATCATGCTGATTAAAATAAACGGAGGACGCGCCTAATTCGAAAAAGTAAACAATTATTGTTTCCAATCGGGTCATTAGTGTACTGTCTTTTTAAAAATCTAACGTAGGCGCTATTTTGCTCGCGGCGCTTCGTGTCGCACAGTACAAAGGGCACCGGAAGTTGTGCCTGTTGCAGTTTTACCGCTGAATATATTAGTACCCCTCAACCGCTATGCAGGACACCATTAACGGATGCCAAGTTCCAACATAGCCGCTCTAAAACTCTGGCCACCAAACCGTGTATTGACGAAAATCGCACCCTTCCGGGCGCCTTCAATAAGAATTTTGTTTTTCACAGGAATCTTTTCGTGAGTATTCTCATTTACTCATAAAAACGACTTCTATTTTTTTTACTCCGTAGATAGAGAAGATTGTAGTCGCGACCTGCCGCCGCGCCACACATGGAAATTTAATTTTTTTTTTTTCACAGGAACCTCCCCAGGAGAATTTTTAGCAACTTCACAAACTTTTATGACGATGTGATGGAAGATGCAGTAATGCATAAAAGGTAAACAAACAAACACACACACACACATACCCCCACACACACTCACACATACCCACACAAACCCATACACCAACACACACACACAACATACATACACACACAGACGCAGAAACACCCCCCCCCCACACACACACACAAACGCACGCAAACAAAAACACACAGACACACACACACCCAGACACCCACACTCACACACCCACACAGACACACAGACACACACAGACACACACACATACTCACCACAAACACACAGACACACACACAAACACACGCATACATATATCCACACACCCACACTTCCACACCCACACACACACCTACCACACACCTACACCAACACCCCCACCCCACACATTTACATTTTCAAAGCCTTTGCAATCTCTTTCAGCTTAATCTGACGTGCGCTAAATCGATTTTACATATGTCAAGTCATTTTAGTTCGCGTGAATACGGTCATTTGATTGTAGGCTTGGGTTTTTTTTCAAAGCAACCCGTCTTGAACTCAGTGTGATAATAAAATCGTAAAACTGGTCATATCTAGAATGCTATTTCTGTCTGTCATTCTACATCAGGGGTCTCCAAACTTTTCAGCCCGAGGGCCACATTATCTATCAAAAATCAGTTCGGGGGCCAGTTGTAGGCCTGTACTTTTTCCAAAAACATGAAAAGTTTGAAACTGAGTGCCTTAATGTTGGTGTATAGATAAAAAACTAGATTTCCCTCTCTTGTAGTTTTAGACTCAGAAAATTAAAATGACTACTTATGTCTGAAGCAGAGGCCAATTTCTATACCCACTCTTCATCATACATTAGTGGCTGTGCTTTGCCTTTACTTTCGAGGAAGTAACCTATTTTCTTTCTTAACTTAAATACTCTACTCAGAACTTTCTTTTAACCTAGCCATCCAACTGCTGTGTAAAGTGCTAAATTGTGCTATTCTGTGTTTGTTTCTTTCAACATGTCTCTGAACTATCTATGGTTGAGCCTACGTGACCTTAATAAATTAATTATATTCACCACAAGATTCAGTACACTGCTAATGTCCAAATATTTAGCACACAAATCTTGCTGGTGAAAAATGCAGTGCAAAAACATCGGTTGTTTTTCTCTTTCGCTTGACCAACTTAGCATTGCTGTATGCCACTCATGTTCTTTCCTCCATCAACAGTCAGGTAAATGATGTTAGTCCAGTCCAAGTCATAATTAGCAACAGTGCCACGCATGTTATGTAGGGAAGCCAGCTCCTGTGTTATGTTCATGTCTTCATCCACATCTCTAATAAACACAAGCAGTAGAGGTGGAACAGCTGTCCAGCGACTCATCCATTGCAATTGAAAAATGGCGTGGCATATTTGCATTTTTCGGTATTTGAGTCACTCGTGTCTGCAAACAGGCGGGCAATGGTATTTGTAATTTTCTGGAGAAAGATCTCCGCGGGCCAGATAAGAGGACCTGACGGGCAGCATCCGGCCCGCGGGCCGTAATTTGGAGACCGCTGTTCTACATGAACATCAACATTAGCTTCAACATCACCATCACCATCACCATCACATCAACATTAACATCATCATCATCATCACCATCCTAATCAACATCATCTACATGAACTAGATCATCTACATCCACATCCACATCCACACACATCCAGACACATCCACACACATCCACACACATCCACATCCACACACATCCACACACATCCACACACATCCACATCCACACACATCCACACATATCCACACGCATCCACACGCATCCACACGCATCCACATCAACATCAACATCAACATCAACATCAACATCCACATCCACATCCACATCCACATCCACATCCACATCCACATCCACATCCACATCCACATCCACATCCACATCCACATCCACATCCACATCCACATCCACATCCACCTACACCTACACCTACACCTACACCTACACCTACACCTACACCTACACCTACACCTACACCTACACCTACACCTACACCTACACCTACACCTACACCTACACCTACACCTACACCTACACCTACACCTACACCTACACCTACACCTACACCTACACCTACACCTACACCTACACCTACACCTACACCTACACCTACACCTACACCTACACCTACACCTACACCTACACCTACACCTACACCTACACCTACACCTACACCTACACCTACACCTACACCTACACCTACACCTACACCTACACCTACACCTACACCTACACCTACACCTACACCTACACCTACACCTACACTTACACCTACACCTACACCTACACCTACACCTACACCTACACAGAGACAGACACAGACACAGACACAGACACAGACACAGACACGTACACGTACACGCACACGCACACGTACACGTACACGTACACGTACACGTACACGTACACGTACACGTACACGTACACGTACACGTACACGTACACGTACACGTACACGTACACGTACACGTACACGTACACGTACACGTACACGTACACGTACACGTACACGTACACGTACACGTACACGTACACGTACACGTACACGTACACGTACACGTACACGTACACGTACACGTACACGTACACGTACACGTACACGTACACGTACACGTACACGTACACGTACACGTACACGTACACGTACACGTACACGTACACGTACACGTACACGTACACGTACACGTACACGTACACGTACACGTACACGTACACGTACACGTACACGTACACGTACACGTACACGTACACGTACACGTACACGTACACATACACATACACATACACATACACATACACATACACATACACATACACATACACATACACATACACATACACATTTTTTTTAAAGAAAACAATCTGGTCAAGATAGCTGAAAGAAAGACTCAAAACAGACAAGTTCACCTACCTCCTTTACTAGAAGTAAATAGAAGGGCGGGGGCGGGTGGGGGCGAGTCGAGATTATTTAAACAAGTATTGCAAAACTACTACATATTAGTAGGTTTAAATGAAGAGAAGGAAACGCGAAGGAAATTAACGGTCAAGGCATTGTTTCTTAATACGTTGGCGTTGATTGAATCATTTCGCCATAAAATGCGTAATAAAGCTAGTAAAGCATGTGAGTGAGAAAGATACGGATTGTTGTTCTGTGTCATAGGAAGAAGATTGTTTGATAAGTTCGTACGGCTTAACAGGGAGTGGGACTTTGAACATCGTCTAAGTAGTCCAAACTACTCAAGATCAAACTGAAAGGCAAAACCTGCTATCAAGTTGATAAAAACACAGTTTGTTAAAAGCAGTGAGGATCGGCGTTTGGCGTAGCTACGCCATCGCAACACGCCTGGTCAGACGGATACAAGCCCTTTGCAACCATATGTCAACAGAGGCACCAGAAATATGTTGCCGGCGTCCCAGAACCTTTCGAAACCAACAGTGACAAAGGGACATGAGCATGAATTCTCGGCTCAATGAAGTTGTATTATTTAATTATGTACTTCATTGTTTAAGCTCTATGTAAATTAAAATAATCAGAGCTGTTTTTAGTTATGACTTTTGTTACTTTGCTTTGTTTAATGTACTTTTAGTGTTTTATTATTTTTTTTGCTTTGTCAAAGAGGGGGGGGGGGTGATATTTATATTTTTATGTTAGTCTACTCTCAAAAATAAAAAAATAAAGGGGGAATGTTATGTCTTGTTAGTTATCGTTACGTCCCTTAGTTATTATGCATATCGTAGTTTCGTCCCTTATATACTTGTATAGCGGATGTGGAGTTCATGTGTCGTTGTGAAGCAGTTTACAGATAAAACCAGAGATAGGACGTGTCGTCTAATCTGTTTATTATAGTAAAGTACCACGGTTAACTCAGAGAACTGCGTCTGTTTAAGTCATGTAACAGCAAAACATTTGATCAATATTTATTTACCTGTCATGACACGTTGGTTGTTACGTATGTGTAAGTTCATTAAGTGGAAGCCAGTTTGTCTCACAACATGAAATGGCATGCAAGATTTGTTTACCGCGCGTCGTGGAGTTACTTTTGATACAGATAAATTCTAAGAACTCTAACAGAAAGTGCATGTTTATAAAATCTTACAGATAAAAGTGAGTGCTAGCTGTGCTTTAAGCACGAAAAGTGTTCCCGAGAATTGTAATTTTAAGTTGTTAACTAGTCTAAGAAAATTTATTAATTTCGTATTCTAATAAGAGCCGGTTTGGAACACCAAGTCAGAGACAAACATTGACACACATACACCCATAAGCACGCACACACTCACACACATAATACACACTCACATACACTAACCCAATAATACACATATCACACAAACAAGCACACACACACACATATATATTTAGGCAATATATATATATGTGTGTGTGTGTGTGTGTGTGTGTGTGTGTGTGTGTGTGTGTGTGTGTGTGTGTGTGTGTGTGTGTGTGTGTGTGTGTGTGTGTGTGTGTGTGTGTGTGTGTGTGTGTGTGTGTGTGTGTGTGTGTGTGTGTGTGTGTGTGTGTGTGTGTGTTCAGCAAAACTATTATATATTTGGAGTCCAGCTAGGTACAAGCGTGACTCTCAATTAATATCGACCTGTATTGCCGGTGTATTGTGCATTTTCTCGGGAAACCATTGAGAAACCATTGAGAAATTTGTGTTCGCGTCCTCGAGTTGATGAATGTGTGACACAAATTCAAGGGTCAATGCCGGCATTCAGTATGCTACTGTAACCACCTGTTTAGACACCTTGCCACAGTTCGCAAACACCAGCGGCATGTCTGAAACGTGTTTGAGCCCATTTGGTAGGTCTTTTAAACTTTGGTCTGGTTCTGGGCTAGAGAAATAAGAGAGACAGAAACTTTTGGGCGACGGATCGTCAGAGCGTAGCAGGTAGGGAAAGTTTTGTATGACGGATTAAGATCAGAGATTTTTTTTTATTAAATGTGTTATTGATTCGCTTAGAGCATTTTCATTTGTGTGTACGTTTATATGTGTTATATGAAATAGAATTTAAGAAACTAGTACGCTTATGTTGTAATCGATGTGTGTGCGTGAGTGTGAATATGTGTGCGTGCGTGCGTGCGTATGTGCGTGTGTGTGTTTGTACGTGCGTGTGTGTGTGTGTGTATATACGTGCGTGTGTGTGTGTTTGTACGTGCGTGTGTGTATGTGTGTGTGTGTGCGTATGTGCGAGCGTGCTTGCAAACACTTGCGAAAGCTTAAAACTATCAATCAAACAGCCACAACAAACAAAGCAATCACACTGAATTTAATTAACAAGACGAAAATATACTTGTAGCAACAGTTATTTATAGATCGACTGCCTGTGTTTTTTAGGAATAGAATGAGATTATTCTTAAATTAACTCTGACATCCACATTTAGGCTACGAAAAATTTAAAGCAAACCTAAGACCTAGCATAGGAACTTTCACCAAATACAACGAAGAGGGAGAAAAGTATTAATATTAGTTAAGAGTCTAAAGCTAATTAGCACAAGAGTAAATTCACATCAGAACAGCCCTTTTGTTACTTAAATGGTTCAAGGGCGACAATCTGAATGTTAGGAAGAGATACACATCCCTTAATGATTATTTTGATTTACTTTTTATGCCGTTTTACGTTTTTCGATTAATTACTATATTTACACTTTATGATCATCTCTTTGAAGTTGTATAACACTACAAAATAAATTATTATTATTATTATTTGTTTTTATTAATGTTAAAAAAAGAGAAACATAGCAAGATTGCAATGATTATAGCGGTTTGAAAGGGAAGAATGTTTTGTCTCATTTTACTCAATATTTCATCTACGCTGTTTATGGTATTATTATTCTTTTATGTCACATTTATTTCAGCTTTTTTTCACAGAAAACTATATCACAATTTAATTACACATATGCATTTCCATTGAAATTGTCATTGAAATTAGATTGTTTGTATTATGTATAGGTATAACCTCTCGTTTGAATGAAAGCTCAATCCAGAAAGAAGTATTACAATTGTGAATCTGTATCAGCCCTAATAATCCGATGATGAAAACTGTTAACACTAAAGCGATCATGGAAAGGCAAATTGACCCAGTAAATTACATGTCTGAGGCAAAAAAAGAAAAGAAAAGGGAAAAAAATTACATCCGCTATTGTTGTCATCGCCAATGCTTTTTATATTGAGGCAATTAAAAACTAAACAAACATTACTTTAAAACAATTTTAAAACATTACAATAATAATTCATGAATCAGAAAATTCCTCAATTCGGATAATAGAAATGCTGGCTCTGTCTATTAACAGAGACGAGCTGTTTCAAGTTTTTGGTCAATCATACTTCATTGATAAGTTAGATGAGAAATGGGCAGAAGTTTGAGGAAGTAACATTAGAAAAAAATCAGTTGAAATAAGAGAAGGGTGTTGCTAAAGCTGTTGGCGCCTCTGATGTGTTGGATACAAGATAGAAACTCAAGCAAATAGATACGATCTGCTGCAGTGTTTCTTCCAGACTTTTTTCTCCGTGGGGGGGGGGGACACTTGAAATTTTCGGGGGGGCGGTACACTTTCTTCGGGGGGGGGGGGGGGGGGACACTGTTAAAAGTATATATTTTCTATATAAATTATATAAATTTCATTTCGTTCGGGGGGGGGGGGGGGGGCGGTAAATTTTTTCGGGGGGGACTTCGCCCCCCCCCCCCCCCCCCGAAGAGATGCCTGAAAAAAACTCTGATCTGCTGTGTTGAGATGTTTCCGTGTGTGTGGGTTTTTTTTTCTAAGTGACTACTCGGAAAAAGATTTTTCGGAAGAAAATACGAAAGTAAATAGTTCTGCGCAAGCGCAGTGACCCTAATAGCTGAGCTAGGGTTAGGGCCAGGGTTAGGTTTAGGGATATGGATAGGGTTAGGGTTGGGTTTAGGGATAGGGTTAGGGTTAAGGTTACGGTTTTGTGGTTTGTTTGTAAACACACGCATGTAAAAACATTGCCGCAAATGAAGGAAATAGTTTCTCTCCATTGCGCATGCGTATTTTTTCCGACTCGAATCGCCCTTATGTTTTTATAGGAAAAATAAGGTCCCCAGTACAAGCTTGTAAGACCAGACGGAGATAAATTTAAAGGCTGGTGACTCAAGGTTGTATAGCTCAAGTCCGTCCACATTGCGTGTCTGTTTTACATAGAAATATCAAAGTTAACTTAATTCTTTATATCATTTTGATAGACTTTCAAGATAAAGTATAAAATCTTTTTTAGATCTAGCGATCCATTGAGCAGATGAAGTAGATTTCATATGTTAAATGTATGAGTATGAGTGTGTGTAGTGAATGGGTGAAGGGGGTGAATGGGGGTGAATGTTGTTTGTAATTCTTAGTTTAATTTAATATTTATTACATTTGATAAAATGTTTTAAAGTAATGCTATTAGAATAATTTATTTCATTTTTTTCAATATGTTAAACGGATGTTGAAATTAGTTTGAACATTTTCAAGTTATATTCAATTGTGTTCTGTTGAGCTATACAGTAGGTAACTGGAGTTGTTTTCTTGATATTGTTAAAACCATACCCCACAGCTTCATCTTCCATATTGTCACATTGTTGTGACAAGCCTTTACCTGTGATCAAGTGCGTCGCGAAACGTATAAGACAAACAACCACAAACGGGTTACAAAACATTAGACTGAATGAAACAAAGTTTCGTTAATACTAAAAAGAGATTAATATTATGCAACCCTCACTCAGTGGGGATGCTTTTACCCACTGAGGTGTTGTGGTTAAGACGGGCTGACTCTGAGAGTTAGGACACACTGACACCGACAGTTGTTGTCAAGTACTGGCTTTATTCACGGCATCGAGCCATGACGGCGATGCAGAACACAGTACTACGACGATTACAAAACAGAGAGAAAAAAGCGAAGAAAAAAGAAACAAAGAAACTGTAGCCCTATACAAATGTAAAGAAAAAGTTACATTAATGATAACACCACGTGTAGGCTACAAACATACACGGGTACAATAAAATATGTTCGGCCAGTACACAGTACTGCCAACAAGTACCAATAAGTAGTACAACAAATAAATACTTAAATAAATACTCAACCTAACTAGTGTGCACATGCAGCACTAGCAGGAATACACAAATAAGTATTCTAACAATAAACATAATTTATATAACCACATTACCTTCATTAAGTCTACATCTTAGTACCGTCACCGTGTCCACAGACAGCAGCCTTGCCTGTGACTGACACGGCTAGGCACGAAACTACCCACAGTCCCATGTCACATGACATGGGACACAGGTAACATCGCTCACAAGAGCATGAAAAACAAGTTAATAAAAGGTCTAGTGACAATTTAAGCGCAATTTCCTTAATTAATTTTCTGACCGAACGAAAGGATGTTTTTGTGACCGAACGAAAGGAAGTTTTTGAAAACTTTCTTCGGCAATATTTTTCTAAATTATGGCAGGAATCGATTGGTAAATGTTTAAAGTCGCTAAGTGGTCTGGTTGCTGAGATATGGGCCAAAAACTGCATTTTTTCGAGGTTTTTTTTTTGGCTTTTCCGGGAAATCCAGGAAGGAGTTCCGTGAATTTTTTTGGCCCACAATCATCCTCGGAACTTGCTTAACATATTTGCTTTGGAACTAGTCCTCGATATTGCTTCGTTGAGGAGGAGATACGACTTAAAGCTGCGGACACACTTCCATCCATCCATCCATCCATCCATCCATCCATCCATCCATCCATCCTCCATCCATCCATCCATCCATCCATCCATCCATCCATCCATCCATCCATCCATCCATCCATCCATCCATCCATCCATCCATCCATCCATCCATCCATCCATCCATCCATCCATCCATCCATCCATCCATCCATCCATCCATCCATCCATCCATCCATCCATCCATCCATCCATCCATCCATCCATCCATCCATCCATCCATCCATCCATCCATCCATCCATCCATCCATCCATCCATCCATCCATCCATCCATCCATCCATCCATCCATCCATCCATCCATCCATCCATCCATCCATCCATCCATCCATCCATCCATCCATCCATCCATCCATCCATCCATCCATCCATCCATCCATCCATCCATCCATCCATCCATCCATCCATCCATCCATCCATCCATTAATCCATCCATCCATCCATCCATCCAGAAATAACGAATTAATAATCGCAATTGTCAGTATGGAAATTGCGCTAAAAACTACATCAACCGTTCAGTTGCGGTCCCACAGGGGCCGCAACCCAATAAATTAAAACTTCATTCTTCCCCCCCCCCTTGGCTGGTAACCATATGTGTTACAATTACATACAACTTCTATACAAACACAGGCTATTCTAAATACTAATAAAGACTATTACACAAAACTACGATACAGTAGCTATCTAAAAGTACACAGAACTAACCTACACTAATCTTGTGGAAGAACTGAACTGAGGCGGTTATACACGTTCTCAAACACCATGTATACACGTACACAAACAGGTACAAATTGGACTGACACCACTCACAGAACGAGGATAGAACAGGGACAGGGCACTAAGTACAAATAACAAGTAGTAAAATGAAAAGTTTCAGCCCAGTTATCAAAACTATTATCAAAAGCTATTTATGAGGACACCTAATATTTAAAACACAAATCTTTCTAAAAATCTTTAACTGCAACAATACATCTAATCAGTGGCGTAGCGAGGGGGCGGGGGTGCGGACCGCACCGGGTAAGTGATTAATTCGAGTGTTAAATAGTATTTTAAGAGGTGCAAATCGAAATTTTGAGGGGGGGGGGGGAGAGGGCTGCAAATCAAAAGTTTGAGGGGCGGGGGTGCGTATCGAAAATTGAAAGTTTGTCCCCGGGAAGGGTCGCTACGCCTCTGGGGGGGTGGCAACATTAAGTGCCGCACCGGGTGACACCCAACCTCGCTACGCCACTGCATCTAATAGCTATAATTATAAAATTATTGTGACAAATTGCATATAAAAATATTTATGAAAACCTTAGAACAAAGCAATACAAAAACGTGTTGGTTCTTTGAGAAAAGATGTTTTTACCTGTTCTTTAATTGTTTTTGGCTGAGCGTGGTGCTAACAATACTACCCCTTTAATTACCAAGGACACAATAAAGTAAAATTTTCTTGTACTACACCATTGAAAGTCGGTTTGGAAGGGTAACTACTTTATTTTTATTGTAAAACTGTTATTTCTTTCATAAATACAATGGCATCTATCTTGTATTGGCACTTTTTTGCTGCAGCTATAAATGCACACTACAAGTTCTACCATCTCTACAAGAGAGATTGGTATGATGTTTAGACTTTAAGTTCTACCATTTGTACAAGAAAGATGTGTGACTTTAAGTTTGAGTTTTATTACAAGAGAAACAGGTATAATGTGTAGACTTTAAGTTATACCATCTGTACACGACATATAGCTGTGATATGTACACTACAAGTTTTACCTTCTGTACAGGAAAGATACCTGTGATGTGTACACTTCAAATGCTATCTTCGGTACAAGACAGACAGCTGTGATGTGTAGGCCTACACTTTAAATTATATCCTCTGTACAAGATAGCTGCGATGTGCACAATACAAGTTCTACCAACTGTACAAGAATTATAGTTGTGATGAGTAAACTATAGTCTATCATATGTGAAAGACAGCAAGCTATATGTACCCTACAAGTTCTACCATCTGTACAAGAAAGATGTGATGTTGTAGACTTTAAATTATATCCTCAAACCCTTCTCCGCTGTAGTTGCATTTCCCCTTTGATCCACTGTGCACGTGAGGGACAAGAAGTTTGGTGTTTGTAAACACAAAGGCGCCGCTACTACCTGCACAGGTACTTAACTTGTAATGATACCTACTTGCTCTGTACCAAAGTTGTGCTTTGGTCATTTCTTTTTTCTCGTAGATCCCTATTGAAACATGCTTGAAACATCCATGCGGGTGCGACACGATATAAGTCAAAACATCATCAAAATTCGTCTGGAAATGCAGATACCGTGTAAAGATCTCCGACATTTTTTCATACAGTGCCATATCATGTGACGCGCACGAGAACCTGCAAGTGTCCCCTTTGATGGTCATGTCCCACATTCTCCAGCCGTCCAGCATCACCAAAGGGCTGTCCTGGCTGTCGAAGAACAGCCGGCACCTCGCTGTCTCCGCCTCGCTCGTGTCGAACACAACATGTGTAGCTGTCATCACGCCGGCCACCCACCATGTCGTCATGGGCGTGTCCGAAGATCTACACACCTCACACGGACACGTTTTCTTATCTTCCTCCTGGAACTTCGTAACACCAACTATCATACCAGTTCCAGTTCGAAGTGAGTTTTTACCCCTAGAATTACTACATGGGTAAGGTTTTACTGTGTTTTCAATAAAATTCGGTCTTGCAAGACTTGTGTGTGTGACAGAAATTCTAACCGTAAGATCTGCTGTGAGTTTTATTAGCTTGCAAAGTTCTTCGCGATACTTTGGATGATATATCTGAATCATGTCGTGGTTTTCATTGAACTCGCACATCGGGATAAAACCTTTGTGGGATGGGTTTTTGGTGAGGTGTGTCCAATGTGTTTTCAAGTTAGCCTCAGTTTCACCCGCCTCGCATTCCTGTACTTCGTGGTCACCTATAAAGTGGTCATAACGAGGTGTATAAGTGTTTTTTTTTTATATTGTAGGTCTAAACATATACAAACATATAAGTTATATATGCATATACAGATTTTTTTTAAAATTAGTTGCAGACTGTTTGATTTAAATTGTAAAAGGGGGATTTGAATCATCAGTCTCGCTAGCGGGAAAATAAAATGTGTACATTATCCTGCAACAAAATTAGCCTTTGTATAAGGCACCAATGTTTTACGTAAAAGGATTATTGGGGTAAACGCTAAACCTATATTTTGGCGTAAAAATCTTTTTTATGGACTATATAGATTTGAATTTTAAATAGCGATACCCCCAAAACAGATATTTTTTTATAATAGTCATTCTTCTTACTCCTAATACTATTATCAGAAATTAGACGAATGCAAGGGTTCTTACCATGATACCATCTGTGCTCTAAATTCAAAATTAAAAACTAAGTATCAAACTCACCTTGTAAAAAACACAACGAATGAAATGGTTGACTTCGAATGGGAAATTTAGCTGCTAAAGATTTTAAACGTTAAAATTAGTTATTAAACATCAGTAGAATTATATAGTTTGAGATTTAGTTTCTACAAATATATGTAAATTACAACCTAATTAAATCTAAATTAAAAAGACTCGTTGGTGTTCATTTCTACGTATCGGGTTAAGTATACATTACATCAGTCAAAATTTTGAAATGATTTTGTATTAATAAACCTTAACTATTGCACATTTGTACCCAAATATAAGCTACAGTATGTTTGTGTATTGTAACTTGTTGATATATTATATTTTAATATTATATATATATATATATATATATATATATATATATATATATATCGTCTACCTATTAAAAGTATATATATAAAGTTCAATTATGTATGTATGTATGTATTTAGCGGACCGCGGATTCCATAAACATAAAATGAAAATAATAGACTTCATCGCCTTTTATTTCTTTTATACACTGAACGTACTGTTTACTAATTGTTATTTTTAATCAAAGACAATTGACGTAAAAAAAACATCTTTATTCATGAACGGAAATTCCCACATGTTATTTTTAGCGCACGAATTGGGAATTCGTTTTTATCTATCGCGCCGCCAAACATGATGAACGTCGTCTTTTTGTTTTGTTTTACCTCACCATAGTGTGTACCTTTTAAGCAGACGTTTTAATAGTACATTTAGCAGTGTAAAGTTTTTCTACGTTCTCCACTTTAGCTTCAAAGTTTCCATCAGATGACATTGCTTTGCATCGCAAATATGTTTTAAACAGTTTAGAAGCCAGCTGCTGAATGTCCTCTATGTTTACTTTTATCTTTATGTTTACAGATAAGCTTGGGGTATTATAGTCGTTCACTAAATTGAATCAGGCGCGTCAACCCGGCGCCCCGGCAGGGTTCTATTTGGCGCCCTGGGCTATCCTGTAAGCGCTATGGGGCGTAATTTCGTTTTGAACAGTGCGGTAGACTATGGATTAGAAAGGTTACTATAGTCTTTAACTGACTCGAATCCGGGCGTCCCCCGCGCCACGAAAGGATGCTATTTGTCCTACTGGGCCTTCCCGTGTACGTCATGGCGCCTACGTTCGTTTACGTGAGCGCATAAGAATAAGAATAATTTGGGGTACTATAGTAGTTTACTTTTCAGAGAGGCCAGTGCAGGGAACTGGCCGGGACGGCTAGTATATATATATATTCTTGAAACTTACACTGTGCTTCTCCTGTAACTCGGGGACCGGTACCAATAAATACAGTTTTGTTTCCAGGAGCATCCTTTTCATCATCTCGCAACACAGCCTGCTAGGGTATAAAACCATTGATGAATTGTGAAATAACTATACAATATTTATGCCTATATATATATATATATATATATATATATATATATATATATATATATATATATATATATATATATATATATATATATATATATATATATATATATAATATTTATATAAATTGATATATATATAGTGATATATATATATATATATATATATATATATATATATATATATATATATATATATATATATATATATATCAGCCTATATATACATATATAAACACCTATATATCCTTAATAAAAATCATAAACGCATATATTCCCTTAATAAAAATCATAAACTCATATATTGCCTTAATAAAAATCATAAACCCATATATTCACTAAATAAAAATCATAAACCCTAATATTCATTTAATAAAAATTATATATATATATATATATATATATATATATATATATATATATATATATATATATATATATATACATATATAATATTTATATAAATTGATATATATATATATATATATATATATATATATTGATATAAGCCTATATATACATATATAAACCCCTGTATACCCTTAATAAAAATCATAAACTCATATATTCCCTTAATAAAAATCATAAACCCATATATTCACTAAATAAAAATCATAAACCCTAATATTATTTTAATAAAAATCATAAACCTAAATATTCCCTTAATAAAAATCATAAACCAATATATTCTCTTAATAAAAATTATAAACCCATATATTCCCTTAAGAAAATCATAAACCCAAATATTCCCTTAATAAAAATCATAAACCTATACATTCTCTTAATAAAAAGCATAAACCCATATATTCCCTTAATCAAAATCATAAACCCATATATTCCCTTTAGAAAAATCTTAACCCATATATTCCCTTAATAAAAATCATAAACCCATAAATTCCCTTAATAAAAATCATAAACCCATATATTCCCTTAAAAAAAATCATAAACCTATATATTCCCTTAATAAAAATCACAAACCCATGCTTAATATATATATTATCATAAGTCGCCTACTAAGCACAAGCGCCACGGCGTGGTCCGGCTAAAAAGCGTGTGATCGTTATTACGCGCTACCCTGTCCCGTAAAAATAAACCACGTCACTAAACCAGAGGCGTAGCGACCCTTCCCGGCGCCAGGGGACAAACTTTCAATTTTGCCCCCCCCCCCCCCCCCTCAAACTTTCATTCTGCACCCCCCCCTCAAACTTTCAATTTGCATCCCCCCAACCCCCCCCCCCCCCTTCACCGATATATTTTGTATATTTATAATGCAAAGCTGCAGCTAAAATTAGATTTTAATTTGTTTTTCTAACCCATTTTGGCGCCCCCTAAGGTAGGCGCCCGGGGACATATGTACCCCCGCCCCCCCCCCCCCCTTCGTTACGCCTCTGCACTAAACGTAACATTTATCGACAGAAATATTATGTCAATCCACAGGGGTCGTTCAAAAATGACGTCACACTCGGAGGGGGAGGGTGGTCGGTAATTTTGTGACCATGTGTGATAGTGTGACGTCACACTTTTTTTATTATAAAAAAGCAATGTTAGAAAACGAGTTTTAAACGTTATTTCGAGTTTTAGAAAACTGTTTTAATAAATTGTAATAGGAATTGATTAAAATACTCTATTTTGACAGATTTCAGACAAGTTTGGAAAAATATCGATGTTTTAAAAAAATTCAACTGTAATTTTGAGGGGGGTTGTAGGCTGAGGTGTGACGTCATTTTAGGGGGGGGGGGGTCTGACTTTTTAAAACGACGTGTGACGGAGGGGAGGGGTAGGTAAAAATCGTTCAAAAACAGCGTGACGTCATTTATGGATGACCCCACAAAGAACTGTCGGCTTGGAAGAAAAAGAATGCAGATACCAAATGGTATTCTCTTCTCTATACTTCAAATTTCATAGAAAAACATGTTATCCTATCAAATCCAATCGGTTTTAGAGAACCACGTTTATGTTACACAATTTTTTAAAAAAACTGTATTAGAAGATGTATGGGGAATTTGTGACGGTTGCTGCCACGGGCAGATGATGCTCTATAGCTGGAGGCAGCAACCCATCTCGGGGCAGCAACCCATCTCGGAGCAGCAACCCATCTAGGGGCAGAAACCCATCTAGGGGCAGCAACCCATCTAGGGGCAGCAACCCATCTAGGGGCAGCAACCCATCTAGGGGCAGCAACCCATCTAGGAAAGGAACTAATCTAGGACAACAATCTTTACTTGACAGCAACTCATCTATGAGAGTAACTCACATGGAAGATAATCCAGAGAGAAAAGCAGGCTAAAATCAGAGTCAACGGCCTATATAGCACATGACAAGTTGACAAGTAATACCTAATTGCGTTGGCGGAAATATTGTCCATCATTACAATTATGAAAGAAGAATAAGTAGCTCACATTTCAATTTATCAAAGTTCAAGATCTTATACGTGAGCATGAAATTCTCTTTTACCTAACTATAACAATACGGAAATTGAGTAAAATATCTGTTAAAAACTTGATAAAAACATGCGCATACAATGTAATACCTATATGAGAAATAGTGTCCAACTATCGTTTTACGTAAATGGGCACGTTTTAGTTTAAGTTTCTTGATAAGTCTATACAAATACAAAGGAGATTAATAATTTGTTTTATGCAACTTTGTAATCAATTCATTGACTGTATTAATGGACTAACTACCATTTCATGAATAATTCTTTAAATAGCAAATAAAACGGCGATGACATATATTACACACAAACTACTCACACGATACTTTGGATGATATGTCGGATTCATGTCGTGGTTTTTATTTAACTCGCTCCAAGGAATAAAACCTTTGTGGGATGGGTTCTTGGTGCCATGTGTCCAATGTGTTTTCAAGTTAGCCTCTGTTTCACCCGCCTCGCATTCCTGTACTTCGTGGTCACCTATAAAGTGGTCATAACGAGGTGTAATTTTTTTTAATATTGTAGGTTTAAACATATAACATATTAAGTATACATGCATATAAAGCGTTTTTTTTTTTTACTATCTTGTATACAGAGTATAGAGAAAGTATAGTAATAATGCAAAAAAAATCGAGATTTTTGCAAATCTCGAAGTTTTACACCTCCGTGAGTCGGAAAAACATAATTTTGCAATCTTGTCCGTATGTTTGTGTGTGTGTATGTGTGTATGTGTGTATGTTTGTGTGTGTATGTGTGTCTGTAAACACGATAACTTGAATACCGTTACAGCTCGGTTAATGAAATTTATATATATATATATATATATATATATATATATATATATATATATATATATGTATTATATCAGATTTGTAGATCTGTATCAGCTTTTGAGCGATTTCCGATAAACGGAAGTGGAACTTTTTCTACTTTCAATTTTTTTAAAAGCCTATAACATGAGTAGGTCTGCTATTTTATATAGATAAATGAAATTTCACATATAAGTAAATAATCTAATTCTCTGCCTTATATAAAATTTTGAGTAACTTCCGTTGACAGGAAGTAGTACTTAAGGCTATTTCCGATTTCTCAAAAAACTCATGTAAATTTATAAAGTATTAATAATAAAATTTATAAAGTATTAATAATATTCCGCACTATCATACACACTTTATTTGGCGTTCACTTTGTGTACAATTCTTTTTTCCACGAGATTCTATTTTATTTTAAAAAAGTTTAAGTAATTAAAAAATAGATTAAAATATTTTATGTATATATATATATATATATATATATATATATATATATATATATATATATATATATATATATATATATATATGTATATATATATATATATATGTATATATATATATATATATATGTATATATATATATATATATATATATATATATGTATATATATATATTTATTATGTATGTATGTATGTATGTATGTATGTATTTGGCGGACCGCGGCTTCCAAAGACATATAAGGAAATAATATAGTTCATCACCATAGTGTTATACGTCTAAAGTGCTCGTCGTCTAAACTAATGATTTAAAAAATTAATATTGAAGGTGTTGTAAAACAATTTTTTTTTTTACTTTAAGTCATAACTGTCGGCATGTTAATCGAATTTTTTTTTAATCTATCACCATTCATAAAACTTCCAATTGTGTCTGAAAAGTAGTTACATTTAGTTTTTATGAATTTATTACGTCCCTTGATAAATTAGGAAAACACTCTTTCTTCCCTTTATAAAACCCATTACATGGGGGGGGGGGGAATTACTTTTTATTACTTCGTTTTGATGTTGGGCAAACAAATATTTACATAATTAGCGCGGATTGATCAAGTGCAATGTGGTAGATATTATAAATTCTGCCTGTTATTTATTTTATACACTGAACGTTCTGTTTACTAATTGTTATTTTTAATCAAAGACAGTTGACGTAAAAAAAGATTACTTTATTCGAGAACGTAAATTCCCTCAGGTTATTTTTTGTGTCTTTTTTTGCGCACGAATGGGAATTCGTTTTTTTTGTCTGTCGCGCCAAACATGATGAACGTTGTCTTGTTTTTTTTTACCTAATCATAGTTCGTACCATTTTAATCAGACGTTTTAACAGTACAATTAGCAATGTAAAGTTTTTCTACGTTCTCGATGGTTAATGCAAGATCGAAGAAACATGTTAATTTAAGAGCTATGTTTATGTTTTATAGCTTCGCTTAAGTGAGCTCATAAGATTAAGAATAGGTTGGGGTACTATAGTCGTTTACAAAGTTGAATCAGGCGGTTCCGCCGGCGCTCAGCATTGTTGGATTTGGCGCCCCGGGCTGGACTATAAGCAGTATGCTTTTATGTTTGCATTAAAGTTTGTGTTTTTTGCATTATTTTGAGTTATTGTTTGCGTTTTCTTTCTATTTGTATTTATGTTTGCTTTTTGTTTGCGTTTGTGTTTTCTATGTGTTTGGGTTTGGGTTTTTTGCGTTTGTGGTTGCGTTTGTGTTTTGCGTTTGTATTTCTTTTTGTTTGTTTTTCTATGTGTTTAGTTTGTGTTTGTTTTTGCGTTTGTAGTTCGGTTTGTGTTTGCGTTTTTGTTTGTGTTTTTATTTGTGTTTGCATTTGTGTTATATTTGCGTTTTTGTGTTTAGTTTTGGTTGTTTGTGGGTAGGGTTAATTTGAAAAGTAATATATTTCTTAAACCCGAACAATGCCAGGTATATGCTGATTAATAAACACACAAGTCATGGTCCTTACAGATAGGATTTTCACGGGACGGCTAGAATATATATATTCTTGAAACTTACACTGTGCTTCTCCTGTAACTCGGGGACCGGTTTTGTTTCCAGGAGGATCCTCTTCATCATCTCTCAACATAGCCTGCTAGGGTATGAAACTAGTGATGAATTGTGAAATAACTATGCAGTGTATATGCCTATATATATATATATATATATATAATAAAACTGTGTATTTATATTCTTCATGTTATATACTGTTATATAGGCTACTGTTTGATGTAATTCTAATCTTTACATGATTGGACCTACGTACACACAGATATGTATGCTTTCTAACATTTCAATGTTCCAACCAGTGGTGTAGCTACCGTAAAGCTAGCGTAAGCAAGACATAGGGGCCCACGGCATTTGGGGGCTCTTTTCCCTCTTTAAAAAAAATTAACTCTTTTACATTTAAATTTTAATATTTCTTTAATTTAAAAAAAAAGGAAAATTCAGATTATTTTCTATTGTAGAAATAATTAATAGTTCCAAAAAAAGGCCCCAGTCCTTTCGTACTTTACAAATAGTGGGATTCAGTGGGGGGTGGGGGTCGAACAGGGCCCATCCGTAATAATATTACTACAGGCGTTGCCGCATGGTCGTTCAAGCCATTTAGAGAATTAGCCTATAAATAAACTTGAACTTTGACTATTTTGTAAGATTGGCATCCAGCACCAGTAAATCTACATGCATTGCTACAAACCTCAACTGACTGGGGAATTCCCTACCCCATCCCACAGAACTGCACCTTTCTCAAAACTGTCTGCCCTCCACGAAATTCCATCTTTCTAAACATCTATGTTAACAACTGAGTCATTAAAAAAATAAATAACCATGAACATTTTTCTCACAACCAGATGAATCTAACATTTGTCACTGTTTTTCTTTACCTTAAAGACTTTTCATTTGTTGATCTAATTAATCTTTAAAAAATATGGCACTACTAACACTATAGGTTGTTTTTTTTTCATCAAATCGCCAAGAAACTTTGGGAAGCCGTTAAGAATATTCCACAGGAAATGTTTTTTCCCAGACATTTTTCCTGAAAAGGTGCCTGAAAGAAACTCTGACTTTTGGGAAGGTTTCTGCCATTAAATTTTTATTTTATTTCGGAGAGCTTCGCCCCGATAGTAAGGCGGTGCGGTTTGCCACCGAGAGTTTCCAAGCGGCTATCTTTGCAACTGGGGTCTGTTAATTGGGTGTCTGACGCAGCAGGTCAGCGTTACTACCTGATTCAATGGTCAAATTGCAGCCGGCACCTCGGCGGTCGTGTAACCCGGTGCGCCCCGGTGTCCCCCAAGAGCACTATGGCGCCTATATTCGTTTTAATGAGCGCCATACACTAGGAATACGTCGGGATTCTAAAGTCGATTACTAAATCGAATAATTGGTGTCCTCCAGAGGCAACCGAGTGCATGAAATCCTTTGATTGGGCGTCTTGCAGAGTGTTGATTCAGCGGTCAAACTGCAACAGGGTCGGCTTCACCCACAAATCACACGAGTATTCTACAATAGGGACAAGGACTATTCAGAACCAGAGGTTGTATCCGGCTACCTACGGCGGTGTAACCAGTCACTCCTTCAAAGACCTTGGGACCTACGTGGTGGCCGAAAGGTATTCAACCACACTATTAAGGAAGATGATTAAGGTACACTCAATACTTTTATACAGCACGCCCAAGGGCGTTTGAGCGATAGTGTCGTCCAACCCGCGCCCACGCATCAAAAATCCGAAAAAAAAACAGTATTTTTTACATTTTAACTAGACCTATCTCAGTTTTAGAAAACAAGGTCACACGACTAAAAATACACAATTGATAATGCGTTGGTGAAACCCTTACAAATTGTTTCGTTACCATGGTATGTAGACTAGATCGCAGCAACGCGAACAGGTACTATTATGATAGATTATATCTATCATGGTGTCTCCACCTCTCCCCCCTTCCTGCTACCCCACAGGTAACGGTACACACCTGGACCTGAGTCCAGCGGTATCGTAAGGCTAACCGGGCCTCGACCTCTGACTGCGGTCGTGAGGGCGGAGCCTGAGTCATGTGACCTGTAGGGTAGGGACGCTACAGTCCGGTCACTCTACTTTCTCCCCTCCTCGGAGGTACACGTTTTTTTGGTGCTAAGGCACTAGCCAACATAATATATCATACTTATTTTGGTGCTCCGGCACTTGTTCTCCTCGGAGAAATTAAACGTACGTTTGGCAACGTGTGTAGAGGATTGTGTGGCTTCTTTGGAAGCCGGCCAGCATGGGGCTAAAACTTAGTACAGAGGTCTGTGTGTGAGGAAGTGTGACCACGCCGCCCTGAAGACCAGTCGCCCCTTCCAGGCTACTTTAAATTGTATCGTTATTCCTATGCCAATAATTAATGTATTAATAAAAGTTAAAGGATTGTGAAACTGAGTTAATTACTCAATCATAATTTTAACCCTTTTCACTGAGCCAAATATCGGCAATCAGTCAATAATAATAACCCAACATTAATAAACGCAATATTACTATTAAGGGACCTCTTGTCCAACGAGACAAACCCTAGACTAAACAGGTCATTCTGTAGCTGCGGCTATATTTATTTATGTGCGGTATGACTCGCTAGAGCATATTTGCCACATTGGGGGCTCGTATCAAAGCTAGATTTTGTTAAAATATCTATAAATACTGGTACATTTTTATCATATATATATAGTTATATATATTAAGGTAGAATTTAATTTTAATTTAATTTTGTTACTTTTTATGCCACAATTAGAATACAATTGTACATCCTTTACTAGTAATTACTTATAGTTTTCAGATTGTTAAAGTCAAAGTTAGACCTAGCTCTACCCACCCTTGATACCACCCAGCTAACTTCCCAGGGTGACTCAGAGCGACCACTGCAGTTTCGGTAAGTGTCTCTTGTTCAGGCAAGTTCAGATACTGTCAGTGCTCTACATTAATTTTTTTTTAAAAATACAGCTAACACTAGTTGGGTACCCTGATCAGTGACCACCCTACCATTCACCCTGTACAAAGGTATCCTACTCTTGACCTAAAGTTGACCGGACGCCATGGCATCCTACCAGGCTACGCAGCGGTCACAGCTAGAGATAAAGCGGGAGGGGGAGGCGTTAGGTTACGCGGGGACAAAGCTTTTAAAATGGGTTAGGGATGAGGTGGACGCCGAACGGGCTAGGGTACACAGGGAACGAGAATTTCAGCAAGCAGAGTGGGCTAGGGTAGACAAGGAACGAGAATTTAAGCAAGCAGAGTGGGCTAGGGACAAGGAAAAAGAGGAGCGTCAAATTCAGCTGTTAGAGTTGGAAATTAAACGAATAGAGTTAGCGAATCGTAGCAACGAGTATGTGGGGAAGGGGGAGGAGCAAATAGGTGTCGGATCATCGAAGGTAACACTACCAAAGTTTGATGGGGTGGCCGATCACCTAGACTTTTTTCTCCTTCGTTTTGAAGAAGAGGCTAGGCAAAACAGATGGAGGCAAGACTGCTGGAGTAATGAGCTCCGCAAATTAATGCCGGCAGAACTATTGCCAGTGTGCTTTATGGGACACAGAGCGGAAGCAAAAGCTTCCTACGGGGAGGTAAAAACTGCTCTATGTCGTCACTTTCACCTGACAGCACAGGGATATAGGCAAAAGTTTTACGCCATATCACCTGAGGCTAATGAGTCTATTGTTGCTTAGGCCTATAGCAACAGAGCAAAACATTACCTTACTCGGTGGGTAGACTTGTCAAAAATCGACAAGTCATTTGAAGCCCTCCGTGATTTGATGGTGGTAGATAAACTACTACACACTGTCAACGAGGACGTGGTCAATTTCATCACTGAGAGAAATGACCTAAATCTGGACTCGGTATTAACCCAAGCCGACAATTACATGATAGCGCATCCAGATAAAAACCTAGCACGTATAAAGCATATAACTAAACCAATAGCACACATAGGCCTAGATTACAAAGTTAACAATCAGCCCAAGTCGTGCGCCTTCTGTTTTAAAAGGGGACACAACACGGACGATTGTGTCCACCTAAAGCGTTACACGAGTGAGAATGCCGGGTCACGGAGCGAGGGTCACACTGACCGCCAGCCATACTCGGGTCCGGTCAGAAATAACGCCTACCCCGCAGCTGCTGTCAGCAGGGGAAGGGGAGGCTATGGTAGCGCAGCGGTGGGCCAGGTTAGCACTGGCAACCCTTTTGTTAGCCATCAGACAGAAGAACAGTTATTGGCAATGTCGGACAAAGATACAATAGGTGACAGAAAGCATTTTGATCAAAGAAGGGATCCTCAGTTAGGTCTTGCATGTTTCGAGGGGGGCATGGAATCTAAGGGGGGAACCATAGCTGATGGTGAAATTAATGGGGAAAAGGTTAAGGTATTAAGAGATACCGGGTGTAGTATTATTGGTTGCAGGGAATCATTGAGTAATGGACAAAACAATAACGACACCGTTACTTGTACTTTATTTGATGGTAGAAAAGTGGTTTATGAAGTGGGATGGATTAGAATCAAATCTCCATATTTTACCGGGTGCACTAAAGCGGCGCTCCTGAAAGACCCGACCGTGGACTTAATAATTGGTAACGTGAGTGGGGCGACGATGGGTGATAACCTAGACGTAGCAGCCGCCTTCGTCACAAAGGCACAAACTAAGAAAGTAACAAAAAAGAATGACATTACAAGATTCATCGCTGAATTTAACGTGACTGTCGAACAGTTCAAACAAATGCAGACAAAAGACGAAACGTTAGCTAAGACTAAATTATTCGCTCAGACTAAACTAAACCATCACGGACCCTCTCAGTTTTATTTTAACAGCGATGGACTGTTGGTGAGACGATACACCGACGGACAGGGCGTCGAGTGGGATCAATTGGCTGTACCTAAACCGCTGCGGCAGGTGGTACTTGACCTGACCCACAGCAACAAGCGGTCAGCTCATGTGGGCGTGGCCAAAATGAAAGCTCAAATCTTAGAGCATTTTTGGTGGCCTGGCTTATCTAAGTCAGTATCCTACCATTACAAGACATGCAATGTTGGTCAAACACACAAGAAAACTAAGGTTGGCTTTGTCACTGACCACGAAAATAAATCTCAAAACAATTATAAACACTGGGACTCATTTAGAGACAGAATAAAAACCAGTGCAATAAAACTAAAAGCTACAGCTAATACTTATGCTCCAAAGAAAAGACATATTGCTCCAATGATAAATAACATTGTGTATAACGGTTATAAAAATTATAACAAAGCCTATAGGCCACATTACTAAAAACAAGAATAGCCTGACAATCAATTCTGAACCAATGCCTGTAACAAGACTTACAGAAATGTAGGTGGTCAGAACGGTCAAAATACGACGCTAGATAGACAATTCTATATAAATGTATATTTACATAAAATGCATTTGTTATCGTGTTTTATTTCAGTTTGATAAATTACATGTTTAGTTAACATGATGAATGTATACTTATTTTACATGTCTTTGCATTTGTTTCATAGAGCACCCACTTTCAATGTAGGGTCTACTATGCACAGCTATTCAATTGAATGTACCAAGTAAACACTTTTAAATATAGTTATACTACTCATCATTTCTTTTGGACATAGGTGTCATTACATTTATGATAGTCCTACTTATATATGTAGTTAAAATTGATTACTTTTAGCGGTGTAAACGCTTTTGATTTCCTTGATTTTTATGTAATACAGTTGTATAATGTGATCGTACTGTAACCTTTTATTTTACACAATGACAAAATGTATGGTATGTAAGGATTTAATATGAAAAGTGTGTTTAGGTTGCGCTAAAGGTGTGCTTTCAGCAAACCATTATCGCGGGGAGGGGGATGTTATGATAGATTATATCTATCATGGTGTCTCCACCTCTCCCCCCTTCCTGCTACCCCACAGGTAACGGTACACACCTGGACCTGAGTCCAGCGGTATCGTAAGGCTAACCGGGCCTCGACCTCAGACTGCGGTCGTGAGGGCGGAGCCTGAGTCATGTGACCTGTAGGGTAGGGACGCTACAGTCCGGTCACTCTACCTTCTCCCCTCCTCGGAGGTACACGTTTTTTTGGTGCTAAGGCACTAGCCAACATAATATATCATACTTATTTTGGTGCTCCGGCACTTGTTCTCCTCGGAGAAATTAAACGTACGTTTGGCAACGTGTGTAGAGGATTGTGTGGCTTCTTTGGAAGCCGGCCAGCATGGGGCTAAAACTTAGTACAGAGGTCTGTGTGTGAGGAAGTGTGACCACGCCGCCCTGAAGACCAGTCGCCCCTTCCAGGCTACTTTAAATTGTATCGTTATTACTATGCCAATAATTAATGTATTAATAAAAGTTAAAGGATTGTGAAACTGAGTTAATTACTCAATCATAATTTTAACCCTTTTCACTGAGCCAAATATCGGCAATCAGTCAATAATAATAACCCAACATTAATAAACGCAATATTACTATTAAGGGACCTCTTGTCCAACGAGACAAACCCTAGACTAAACAGGTCATTCTGTAGCTGCGGCTATATTTATTTATGTGCGGTATGACTCGCTAGAGCATATTTGCCACAGGTACGCTAGTTAGTTGAAGCATTCTTTAACATTTTACGGTGATCGGTAAGGAGATTTCGATGTCTATGATGGAATTCTTAAATCTTATTATTTGTAGATATGCCCATTGAGCCAGTAGCTTGGTCATCCTAACAATCGAACATACAGACGCAGCCAAAGTAGATCTCAATGAACTTATTTATCATTTTACAAAATTAAAAGAACGAAACAACATAGATCTAAATAAATCATGAGCAATTTTTAAAAAATGTATTTGGTTAGTGAGTTAGTGGCTTCACAATGTCGGGTGTTATCCTACGTGTTTTCTAAAGGTGTCACCTCATCGTACCCCACAATTTAGCATTTCCGGTGTGGTGTCACCCCTCTCTCACTAATCTTTTGTTATTTTAACTGAATACAACTTGGTTTGACAGTAAATTGTACAATGTTTTGTCATGGTGTCACTCCTAAATGTTGACATCCGATGCGGGCCGCACCTCTGATCCCGCCTTATGACGCTACTCTGTTTTTTTTTTACTTTAAATAATTAACTGTAAGACTGTAACATTTTTACAAAACTACATATTAATATAATATAAATACACAATCAGGACGTATAAGATATAAAATGTAGGCCTAAAGAATATTTATATTATTTAAACTTAACTCCATTGTAACATAACGGCTGACAAAGGAGGCCCACTAATAATTTTTGCATAGGGGCCCGACAATCCTATCAACGCCACTGGTTAAAACTAGTATAAAAAATCATAAACCCATGTTTAAACTCTTACAATAATATATTCCCTTAAGTCGCATACTAAGCACAAGCGCCACGGTCCGGCAGAAAAGGGGGTGATTGCTTACTACGGAAGTCACGAGTTCGAACCGCGGGCAAATGAAGCTCCATAGCTTGTGAGAGCTACCCACTCAAGAGAGAAATCTCCATAATCAAGCTATTGCTGCCTTGAATTTTGTTCTTGTGTGGGGAAAAAAAGTCTATTAAAGAATGCAGGCTAAGTCAACGGGTCGTATGGAGCATAAAATTTGTCAACGGGTCGTATGGAGCTTAAAATTGATACGTAATTATAGTGTTGGAAGACGCCCCCTCCTACATTATAATTAGGATCGGAGAATAAGAAGATGAATATCAAGTAGCCTTAGGAAACTTTAAATGGCAACTCCTTATAAACTTCACTGTTTATAATTTAGTTTTTTTTTTTTCAAATACCTGTCATTATAACTCAGCAAATTAAAAAAAAACTTAACAAAAATTTGCTCTCTAGTACGTCCGAAAAGGTAAAAATGTTAAAAAAATTTTTTAACTCTCTTTTACGTCCGCACCATCAGATCTTATAAACATGGCTATTCGTACAGATCGAGGCGTTTCAACGCCAATTCGACACGTTGATCACCTGGCGTCGAACTCCTATCAGGTGTGTTTGGCCATCACTGTCTAGACCAGATGTACTACATAGACCGGTGTGTTGAGTACCCCCAGTGCTTGATTTGTCTACAGTTGACATCGCCCTCTGAAAATTTGGGTATATCAACCCAGCCCTATCGGTGTGTTTGGTTGTTTGGATGTTTGGATATTTGTCGTCGTGTGATACGCTTTTGGTTTAAATCCAGAACGGCTATACACGACGACAAATATCCAAACATTCAAGCGGCCTCAACATATCGATAGGGTTTTTTTTTGTTTATAAAACAGTAATTTCTCGGAGGTCCGCGCATCATACCCCACAATGCTAAGGGTTGCTATGATTATTTTGAAATGTAGATGTTATAAGGTCGTTTGCTGTTATTGGTTATAAGTTATATATAAGACAAATTAGTAGGAGTGCACCGGAGCTAGGGTTGTTAGTAAAGCACAGTTTGTAATTTTTTAAGGAACAGTTTGTAATTAGTAAAACACAGTTCGTATTTTGTGAGGAACAGTAAACTGTTAGTAAGCTGTAAGGGACATTCCATAAGATGTAAGTACAGTTTAAAAGTAGTAATATATAGTTTGTAAGTTGTAAAGGACAGTTCAAAAGTTGTAAAAGACGGTTCGAAATTTGTAAGGGATAGTTCGTAAGTTGTAAGGGACAGTTCGTAAGTTGTAAGGGACAGTTCGTAAGTTGTAAATGACAGTTCGTAAGTTGTAAATGACAGTTCGTAAGTTGTAAGGGACAGTTCGTAAGTTGTAAGGGACAGTTCGTAAGTTGTAAATGACAGTTCGTAAGTTGTAAGGGACAGTTCGTAAGTTGTAAGGGACAGTTCGTAAGTTGTAAGGGACAGTTCGTAAGTTGTACAACCGGCAGTTTCAACCTCTGGTTCCAAACGCACTACTTAGATCAACGTGTTATCACGAGCTAGCCCGTCCAGTAAAAATAAACCACGTCACTAAACGTAAGATTTATCGACAGAAATATTATGTCAATCCACAAAGAACTGTCCGCTCGAAAGAAAAACAATGCACATACCAAATGGTATTCTCTTCTCTATACTTCAAATCTCCTAGAAAAACATATCTTATCAAATCCAATCGGTTTTAGAGAACCACGTTTATGTCACACAATTTAAAAACAGCTTTGTTAGAAGATGTACAGGGAAGTTGTGACGGTTTCTGCCACGGGCAGAAGATGCTCTATAGCTAGAGGCAGCAACCCATCTAGGAGCAGCAACCTGTTTAGGGGCAGCAACCCATCTAGGAAAGGAACTCATTTAAAACAGTAATCGTTATACTTTATAGGACAGCAAACCATCTATGGGGGTAAACCATCTGGAAGCAAATCCAGAGAGAAAAGCAGGCTAAAATCAGAGTCAAAGGCCTATTTATCAAAGTATATCAATATCTTATACTCGTACATGAAATTTTTGTTGTCCTAACTATTACAGTACTTAAGTTATAGTGTACACGGAAATAGAGTAAAATATATGTTCAAAATTTGATAGAAACAAACGAATACAATGTAACACTAATATGAGAAATTGTGTCCAACTAACGTTTTACGTAGATCGGCACGTTTTAGTTTGTTTTCTGACAAGTATAAGCAAGTACAAAAAAAAAGATTAGTAACTTGTTTTCTTCAACTTTGTAATGGACTGTATTAATGGACTAATTATATATATATATATATATATATATATATATATATATATATATATATATATATATATATATATATATATATATATATATTTCATAAATAATCTTTTAAATGGAAAATAAAACGGCTATAATATATTACACGCAAACAACTCACACTTTTGAAGCGATATAGTTCAGACATCCTCTGCAACACTTGTCCTTAGCTCTGTTTAAACTACTATCCAAGCTGTTATCACAAAATGAAGATTGACTTAACGTACAATCAAACTCTCGACCTACATTGGCAAGCCACAGATGGCAAAAAGATTACATAAAACCACATCCGTTGTTGAATAGAAAAAAGTCCACAACCATACTGCCAGATTACGATACGCGGGGGGGGGGGGGGGGGGGGTGGGGGTGTTGCTATGTGAGATAAGGGTAGGGTCGACAATAAACCAACGAAGTCCGTATACAAATTAACTTCTTTATTACTTGAAATTACGAACAAGACCTAGACTGCCTATTAGAGAATGGACCCCCAAAACTTCTTAACCCCACCTTTTATACCCTAGCTAACCTCCTGAGATATATGTCACTTCCCTCCCAATCGTTCCTATGCTACAGAATTGTGTGTACTATTGATTTACATTATTTAATCTCAATATAACTAAAATAGACTATAGTTTGAAGGGTAATGAAAACATGTAAACAAAAGGGACGTTACTCTCAATTTACGCGAATACTTATATGTAAACATCCTAACATAGGGGAGGGGGTGCAGGTCGCTTAGGGGACCCACAGCTGTCCATAATTAATTTTGTTTTATTTAAAATTAAAATTTCGTGCATTTTTTCACATTTATATTTTTCTCTTAGTTTTTCAACCATTGTGATGGCCGTGTTCTCTTTCTCCTACAAACTCTTGACCTACATTGGCAAGCCACAGATAGCGAAAAGATTACATAAAACCAAATCCGTTCTTTCAACCATTGTAATGGCCGTGTTCTGTTTCTCCGACAATCAAACACGCTGTGGCCGGCTAAATTCTTTGGAAAAAAAATCTAAGTCCATAGACAGAGAGGACGTTATATATGTATATCTCCTTTGAGTCACTTTTATAATAGGTTTTAGGAAAATAATTTGTGATCATCACAGATGTTGACGTACATCGGCGCTTTGTTGTCCCTTTTAAGTTCCGTTACCCCCCCCCCCCCTTCTCCTTCTTAGTATGACAAGTAGAGAATAGATAAATGAATCTCTACACTAGTCAGCATATATTAATTTATTTGCTTAGTTTTTGATTGATGAATCTGATTCACAATACAAGGAAGTTAATACTATTTTCGATAATATTAAAAGAGTTATTTATTAGTACATTAATTAATTGAACATTATTTATAATCAATTACTATTCATAACTGACGACATTTGGAGGTGTGGGTCTGTTTTTGTGATTCGTCAAAAAAAGCGTGACGTCACTTATGAATGGCCCCTAAATATGAAGGTTTTCCGACGCATGAGCTGGCCACATACAGCTGTACATGTGACAAACATATTTCTGTTTTTGTATGCATTACTACACCATTCTTCGGATCGCCATGAAAATTTAGACAGTTGCTGGGTACAGTTCCGCAAAGGTTTCTGTCATAGGTCTAATATGTTTTTAAATAATGGAGTAGTGGTACCTAGTGGCTATCTTTTCATCTGGGGTCCGCTTAGTGGGTGCCCTACACAGGGATAGGTGTATTACTTGAGTCAGCACTCAATATGCAATGTGGGCCTCCACCCTACACTAGGGACACATCGGGCTATTACATACAATGACTAAATCTAACCGGGTGTTGCACCCGTCACCGTATAGTAATATAACCGGTGGCTTCCAAGAGCCCCGCGACGCCCATAACACCTGGGCCGTCGCTGAGGTATTTTCTTTTTCACCATTGTGGAGGGTGATCAGCGTAAAATGAATGTTTGCTTACTGCACAGCCGGGCGTGTCCTGGTTGTAGTGTAGATACACTAGCACCCCAACAACTGGGAAGATAAAAGAAATAAAGTGCAGACAATTTTTACATTTAAATTACTTCTAATAACACGGTTACACGTATATAAATACACCATTGGTAACCATTTGATGAAAACCTTATAAAAAGCATAATGACAAACTAGTGAATTTTGACTTCTATTCACGTTATCAAAAGTTGATTTTTCCCACGTTTTCTTTAACTTGCTTTCTCTGTTTGTTTTTCCAATCAAATCTTGCGATCGAAATTTCTGGCACTTCCCAGTTAGCTAGCGCGCTGAAATTTTCAGGGAAGCTTTCTTTTGGATGACCATAGAATATTCAATTGTTATTATTACTAAATTGATCAATGGAAACATTTTATTGAGCATTTTAGACCGCTATATAATCTATATATATAATTCTCCTCTGCGAGCCATTAGAAAAAAAACGAGCGACGCGTAGCTCGCCTCTCTCTTGCCGCGCGCAGTGAAGCGAACGATCCCACGTCGCGACAGGCTTAGGGGCAGATAATTTAGTTTGAACCGACTTTAAACTTACAGGAGGTAACTATTACCACTGGTGGCCAGTTTGGGGGAGACGATATGGTCGAGTGGTTGGGCACAAGATTGCTATCCCACTCGACACGGGTTCAAATCTATGTGTTCTAGTCAGTAACCAGCCCTCGTCCTAACCGCTATCAACTAACCTCTGACATTCATTCACTTGCGATTGAGACCGAAGAAGAAAGGGTCTCTCGTTTTTTACGAGTTGTCTTTTTACGAGTTGTCTTCGTTTACCCAAAAAAAAGTGAAAAGATAAAATCGATAGCAAGATTTCAATGCAAACAAACAGACAAAGACTAAAAAGTAGAAAATAATAATCATTAAAAAAGTTTTTAAAAACCCACGTTTTCTGATTGAACTAAAAAGTAGAAAATAAATGCTATACATCACAATAATGCAAGCGATCACTCTACTATAAGCGATCAAAAACGTGGGGCGCCGTGATTTTCTTACAGTTTCTAGTACTGTTGACTCTCTACAAGCTCCCTAATAAAAGTCAATAGTATTATCTAATCAATAGTAATATCACTTTTACTAGAGGCTAATTATTTGTATAATTATTAATTTATTTCACATTGATGCGGCATGACACAATGTAGGACATATGTTTTAGATGCGTGCTTAGTGGATAAATTCTTGTTCTATTTGTTAAATAGTTAATACAAATGTGTTTGAATGTAATTGTCATATTAGCTCGCAAACTGTATTTAACACATACCTCCCGAAAGGTTGCAACCTATCTAGAAAATAATTTTACATTTACTGCCTATGTTATGTAAAACGTGAAAATAAATGATATTACTTAATTTATTTATTAAATTATAAAATGAATTAGTATAAGTTCAAAGTAATTACTATCAGTTATATATCGGTACAATGACATGGTTTAGGGTTTTTAGGTGACGCATTTGTATTCCAAGTGAAAGATCTATAAGTATATTAGATTTAGAGTAATTAATCTAGATGTTGTTCCCTTGTAAGTTTAAGGTAACGATCCTGTGCCTAGAGAGGGTCTATGTACAAGGTCTGGGGGAAAGGAGTCTGAGAATAGATGCAGTTTTAGTTATTGAGTCTTTACGAAGATAAACATTACAACAGATTGTAGAATGTTGTTTCAATCTTAAAATATAACAAACAACTTTCAAATATGACTTCGGAAGCAAGAAACTTCAAACTATAGTTGTAACCTATGTGTGATGATAAATAGCTTCTATTTGAAGTAATATGTAATTTAGCGTGTGTGTGTTCATCACAATAACACTTACTCATGTATAAATAGATACTGTTTGGAATTACTGGTGTACACTTTTTTCTTCTTTCTTGATTAAATTAGCGTAATATTAGAAGGTATTTAACCCGTACAAATTATCATCAATTGTTCTGTTTACCATCATATGGCATATAGACTCTAATTTCAGCCTACTTTTCTTTCCGGATTTCCTTAAATATCATTAGTCCATCGAAGAACATTCTGGACTCATATATTTGTAGTAGGTTCTGAGTGTATGTTACGTAAATTGTGGATATTAACCATTTAAAGTTTTTACGAATGGGCGGACGATGGGAGGGGGGGGGGGGGAACTGCACAAAATAATATTGTTTGGTGGCGACATAATAATATATAACATGTTTTAAATATCAAATTATACAACACAGTAGTTAATGTACTCCTAATATATATTATAGGGTCGGAGTGGTTGGTCGGGTAAGCACGAAAGTCCCGAGTTCGAACATGGGTACCATCTGCCTCTTCTCAACTTAGGGCCCTGGCTTTGTGCTTGGAATTTCAATGCGCAATCATAAGATGGTGTACTAGACTAGGGAGCAATAGATACAATATTTTAGTAATATTCTCAATTTTAAAAACATTGTATATTTACAAACAGATCAAGTCGAAGAATGGACATTGAAGACCTCAATGTATCAAGATCAACGGCATCAAGCGTGACTGAATCACCAAACACGCCTTTCTGTTATGTATCATATGATTCTTTTCGACAAGCAAGTTTCATTTTAAACGCTATCATGATTCCAATCATTTCCCTTTTCGGAATTTTCGGAAATATTGTACAATAATAATTCTAACTTACGATGGTTTAAACGAATCAACAAACGTTATTTTAACAGGACTAGCTGTGGCTGATCTGTTTTACTCGATATCACAATTTATCAACCAACTTGGGGAAATGTTGTCTTTATTCTTCTATGTGGAGGTGGGAAGTGAACTATTTAGTTACTACATTGTGTATGTGTCAGGGTGGAACCAATGTGCTGTTTGTATTAGCATTCATATGGTGACACTCGTTGCTATAGAAAGAATGATAGCTGTGTGTTTTCCTTTTGTAGCCTCACGCTTTCTATCTATAGAATAAAATTTACAATTATTGCTGTTTATGTTTCAGTGGGAATATTTTATATTCCACGAGAATTTATGTATCGTTTAAGCTACAAACTTTGGGGTGGAACAAATACCACCATAGCTGTGGTGTATTTCACTGATTTCTATTTAAATAACGAATTCGCTGTTTATAATCAAATATTTGTAATTCCCATTGCGGTATTCATTCCAACCATTATAATACTAACTTGTACCGTGATGATTATAAGTAGATTATCAATATCCTACCGAAACATGAAGAAGATGGCTTCAATCGATGCCCGTTACAAGAGAGTTAAAGATATGAGATCTATAAAAGTTACCCTGTCTATTTGCTTATGTGTTCTTGTATTTAATATTTTACCAACTAACCTATTAAATTACATAATTATAGATCGTAATTTATTTTCACTTTTCTGCTGTGCTGTCGTTACCTACACGACAATTTTTATCGTGCAATTAAACGCAGCGGTTAATTTGGTTATTTACGTCATAATTAGCCCCAAATTTGCCAATGCCTATAAAAAACTATTTTTTTGCAATATGAAAAAGCAAAATAAGTGAAGACTAAAAGCTAAGGCATTCAAAGGATAATATTACATTTGACTAAGTTGAAGAAAATATGAATATACCATATTTGAATATTTGAAATAAACAATTTAGTATTAATATTTTATTTTATTTTATTTCATTATATATATATATATATATATAATATATATATATATATATATATATATATATATATATATATATATATATATATATATATATATATATATGTATGTATATATATATATATTAAACTGCAGTTTATATGTAAAATAAATTTTATGTTCATAAAACGATGATTTAACTAATAATAAATGGAAGTTGATTATGGTATGTAATTTTCGTGTTTGCTTTTAGCAGAAAGTTACAAATAAATTATTGAACGGGGCAACAGCAGATATAGAAACATGTGTGTAGAGTTTCTGTCAGGCATCTCCCTGGGAAGAGAATTGCCTTCGTCCGTCTCGCCCCCCCCCCCCCCCCCCCCCCGCCCACCCCGGACAGCCTTTTACCGAATAAGTCAATATAGAAAATTATATTTAAATTGTTCAGAAAATAGCTGTTTTGAACAATTATCTTCTCAGAATATCCAGTAGCGTAGCGAGGGGGGGGGTGTCGGGGGGGACGTATGTCCCCGGGCGCCGACCTTAGGGGGCGCCAAAATTGGTTGGAAAAATAAATTGAAAGGTTGAGGGGGGTGCAAATTGAAAGTGTGAGGGGGGGGGGGGGTGTCCAAATCGAAATCTCGAGGGGGGGGGGGGTGCAAATCGAAAAGTTTGTCCCCGGGCACCGGGATGGGTCGCTACCCCTCTGAGAATATCCCCCCCCCCCAAACTGAGAATATTGGCTTAAAGAAACGATGATTTCATGTTTTATTTACCTATTATTACACGCATTTACATATATAAAAGTGTATTATCATACATACATATCTTGTTGTTGTTGTTTTTTTTTTTATAAAATCATGTATTTTATATCAGTTAATAGTTTTAACTATCTCAATATAGAATAATAATCTTCTGAGTCGATCATAACTGAATAAAATGAATGCTTCAACATACAAGTGAGGGTTGATAAATACGATTGTATATTATATTTTGAGATATATTAGTTACATTCATTGTTAAATGTGTGTATTACAATTGTGTACCTGATATTAAGGAAATAAAAACAAAGAGTAATGCATAACCATCTCTCCCGTGTATGCTGATAGTGCTAATATTGGTGGTGGGGGGGGGGGGCTGGTAGGGGGAGGGAGAGTTCGGATTCCGGACTCGAGTCCTTATCACGCCCCTGAGTTCACCCAACCTTGCTGGACATAGTGCTGGACACAGTGCGACCACACAATCTCTTCATATGCTGATTTTATAGACTTCCCTTGTTCCATAGACCGAAAGGTACAAACAGTAATTTACTTACTTATATATACTCCATATATATGGCTAAAATATGGCTACGATTTGATAGACATCAAAGTACATTCAATGTTATACTTACACTGTAGTATTTTTTATAGACAGTATGCATTATAGTTAGGAGAGAGTGTTGTTGTTAAAGTGCATTTTAAATTGTCTTGATGGTAGTTGAATCGATGTATATGTTATGTCTTGCTTTATAACAATTTTCCTTAATTATGTAATATGTGTACACTTATTTCAAATTATATTAAGTTGGATTTTATAATCTTTCTTTGTTGAAATTTATTTATTGTCTTATTTATTTAACGTGTATAAGAATTTGAGAATGTAAGAGAAAATCCATTTTTGTCCTTAAAGCGAGCACACTTCACTTACAAATATATGATAGCCTTGGTGTGATGTATACAGTTTAATTTTTTTAATTTAACCTATAGGCCTACATACGGGCCTAATTAGACGACAATAAAACACACACACACACAAAATAATTAAATAAGGTTTAAATCACAAATGACGTTAAGCTTTTCTGAGGATTTGACCCCCCCCCCCCTCTACCCTATGTCACAAAAAGTCAGTCGCCTTACAACCCCCCCCCCCCTCCTTTATATGACGTCACACCTCAGCCTACAACACTTGGTAACATTAACTACAGCAGTAGAAAGGATTATAACTATATGTTTTATTTGTGTGGCTTCAAGGTGTATCACACCATTCAGAATAAAATGTAGCCTCTATATAATTATCTGATGTGATTTTGTATACTCCCCGAGCTTTGCTTGCAGAGATAAAGTGGAAGTTATATAACAAAACAAACAGCACACTCGCCATGGGATAGCCAACAGATTTTTTTTACAGGTATGGGTATCTTAGTTACAACACACCACTATTAGGCATCATTGTATTACTTATTCCAAAAACTACAATAATATTATGCAGCTAGATGATACTAATAAAACTCAATATCATACAAAATAATGAAGAAAATATCTATATCAGATGGTTAGAACTCAGGTTAGGGTTAGTATAAGAGTGAGAGTTAGAGTTAGAATTAGAGTTAAAGTTAGAGTTAGAGTTTAAATTAGAGTTAGGGTTAGGGTTAGGGTTGGGGTTAGGGTTAGGGTAAGGGTTGGGGTTAGGGTTAGGGTTATGGTTAGGGTTAACGACGAGTGCTTGCTATTAACAAACATGTTCGTAATATTCATATTTCTTTTTTGTGTAGGTTACATTTATAATCGCACAAAGTATCAAAGTAATGTTGTATGATAATTTTACCCCAACCCTAAAATTGATCAATTTTTTAAAAAATCTCAACATGTATCTATCTATAATGTAAAAAATAACCGCTAATTGAAGAAAACAGCATGAATAATCAGTAAAGGACCTGCTGTAAAAGCAAAAAATTGGCTTTTTTCTGAGCAACTTGAACATTCGAACTCATGATTCATCTTATATTCTCTCACAAATATTGTTTACACGGCAGAGTAATAGCTGAGTAGGTAATGTAAAGATCAACCTAAGAACATTTGTTTGGTAAAGACATCTTCTATTTGTATGCCACCCGCCAGAGGCGTAGCGACCCTTCCCGGCGCCCGGGGACAAACTTTTCGATTTGCACCCCCCCCCCCCCTCAAGATTTCGATTTGCACCCCCCCCCCCCCCCATCAAACTTTCAATTTGCACCCCCCTCAACCTTTCAATTTATTTTTCCAACCCATTTTGGCACCCCCTGAGCTCGGCGCCCGGGGACATATGTCCCCCCCCCCCCACCCCCCCCCGCCCCCCCGCTAACAACCAGATATTAGACGATATTCAACGCTAAGAACCTTATCATTTTAATATGCTTTCTTTTATAATTGTTAGTAATTCAGCCGATTTTTGTTGTTTTTATCTACAGGTCTGCATCACTTTTCACTGAACTAACCAATTTCGATGTTAAGTTCTGCGTGTTTATCACTTTTGAACTTTTACTTATGTAGTTAACAAATGTTACTAACCTTTTCCCTATAAAGGAACATCGTTATATAGTGTAATTATTTTTGACGATTTTTTAGTGTTTTTTAGTCGTTTTACATCGTCACAAAAAAAGCCAGAACCGACATCGCACCTCGCCCCAGTCAAAATGGCAGTTTGTGTTTTCCCCAACCCCTCATCGTCACACATAGTCACATAATTACGATCACCCACTCCCCAGGAGGGTGACCATCAGTGGCGTAGCTAGGATTTTCGGGCCCCTATGCAAAAATTATCAATGGGCCCTTCGTCGGCCGTTAGGCTACAACTAAGTTAAACGTGTGCAGCGGAGAAATCAATTGCTACCAGTGTTTCTTCCAGACTTTTTCTCGGGGGGGGGGGGGGGGGGGCACTTGAAATTTTCGGGGGGGGGGGGGGGGGGAGGCGGACACTGTTAAAAGTATATATTTTCAGTACATATTTTCATTATAGATTCCAACTCATTCGGAAGGGGGGGGGGATAGACTCTCTTTGGGTGGGTACTGCGCCTGCTCGCCCCCCCCCCCCCTCTTCCCGAAGTGATGCTTGGAAGAAACACTGATATCTACAAGGGAGGAGTTTTAAATAATGTAAATTTGTATTTTATACGTCCTAATTGTGTATTTATACTGTACTTTATTATTATATACTGCACCGTTATGTAAAATATATTGCGTCACAAGGCAAAGGTGCGGTCCACATCCGTTAGCACCATTTAGTCGTGACACCATAACAAAAAATTGTACTGTCAAAACTGTTAAAATACTAAAAGATTAGAAAGAGAGGGGTGACAGCCCACCGGATGGGGGGGGGGGGCGGAAAAGGTGGGGTGAGTTACCTTCAGCAGAGCCGGCGTTAGGGGGTGGCCCTAGGCCCCGCGCTTGAAGGGGCCCCGCGCTTCAGCACTGTCATTATTATCTGAATTAGTTTGTAAACTTAAATAAGTTGTTGCTGAATTCAATTGGGAAAAACTAAATGGTCGAATGCCGACGTTGTTGATTGTTATAACTGAGGCCACGGTTGATGTTGGTGAGTCCCACCTGAACTGGGACAGGCCGTAATTCGATACAAAAATAGTGTCACACCTCCCCTTTGTGTAGGGAACGGTCGCATGGCATTTGACCTGAGCTGACTGGAGATTGTCGGACGCGAATCAGCCCCCCGACCTGACATGGGATGTAAATTTGGGAAACACGTACAGAGCAGTTTTTTTTCGGGGGGTGGGGGGGGGGGGCTTAGGAAGAAACTCTGGTAAAGAGATACCCTATTGTATGCGGACCGATGAAGACGTCCTTTTAGTGAGCAGACGGGATGTCTGTAGTAGACAGTTAGTGACCTGATGAACGCTAGTCCTGACTTTCTTGTTGAAGATGTCGTATATGTAGGCCTACTTGTCTTGGTATATAACAAAATTAACATTCAGTTGCGTGCAGAGGGGTGGGAGGAGGGCGAAGAGAGGGGGGGGGGGAGGCCCTTAGGATCTATATTAGGGGGCATTAAACAGGGTGATTTATTATTATTTTTTGGAAGAAAGTTAAAACTGTTGTTATGTTGTGTCATCTTAAGGATTGATCCGTTCCAAGACAGAATGATCATTACTTTACCGTTTTCATCCAAATTGTTTTATTCAATCGTCTTCCAGTGGTGCTGACATGATAGTCAGCGAATTGTCCTCGTCGCACAACTTTGTAAAAATCGTCCAAAAAAGCGTGACGTTCTTTATGGATGACCCCTAAGTCCAAGAGCTATCAGTGTTTTTCTATTTCTTTTCAACTTTAATTACTTTAGATTTGTTGATTTTGTAATTTGTCTAAAATTCTGTGCTTACTAACACTATCTCTTTTTTTTTTTTAGATACACCTAAAACGCATGAATTTTATATTAACTATAAGTCATTAACAAACAATTTAAAGAACTTTATTTTCCTAATTTTTTGGCACGTGATTGAATTTTCTTAAGTGATTTGGTATGAATTACATAACTGTCAAAAGTTATTTAATATCTTAGCAAGGAAAAAAAACTAAGAACATTGGGTTAAAACATGGGAGAGATAAACATCTGTTATTAAAGTGGAAAGTTTGGCATTAGCTTATAAACTCCAAAACATTTATGTGTTGTTATGTGTGCATGCACATTAAATAAGCCTATATATATATATATATATATATATATATATATATATATATATATATATATATATATATATATATATATATAGATATATATATATATATATATATTTATATATATATATATATATAAAATGGAAAAAAGCAGGCCCCGCGCGGATGGTTGGCCCTAGGCCCCGCGTATTCCTAACGCCGGCTCTGACCTTCAGTAAAGGCTCAGGGGGACAGCCGACCTTGTGACCACTAATCAAACACAATTTTAAAATTTTGTATCATGGTTTATTTAGATTTGATTTCTTTTTCATGCTTTTAAGTTTGCAAAGTGATTAATGAGCTTCTTGAGATCTATTTTAGCGGACCAAATTACTGAATCAATTACAATTTGTTTCATAACATTATCATACTATGCAAATAATCAGATTTTAAAATCCCATCATAAACAACAAAATTTTCTTCTCTATCACCATGGAATGTTAAAGAATTTTTATATGGAACTGGCGTACCCGTCCGCATTGTTGTAACCTAGTCGTACATATTAGGGAGTCAGAAGGGAGATGCAGGTTCCTGGATAGGGCGGGAGGGGCGGTTTAGGGAGTTTCCCACTCAGTTGAGGTTTTTAGCGATACATGTAAATGTACGGGTTCTGGATGTCGTATCTCACAAAAAAGTCAAATTTCAAATTTATTTATACGTTGATTCTCTGAATAGCTTGCCAGAACTGCGGCAGCGCCTGTGGTCTTATTAATACGGGGTGGTCCCCTATCGAAGACACCCCTACCCCACACTCAGCGACTGTGATGTTATTAATGTGGGGTGGATGGACAGTGGACCCTGTTTGACGCCACCCCTCCCCCACATGCAGCGCCTGTGGTGTTATAATTACGGCGTGCTCCCTGTTCGACGCCCCTATGCCTTGCTTACTCTAGCTTTACGGTAGCTACGCCACTGGTGACCATGTGACATCGTTTATGGACGATCTCGTTCTATAAACAGTAAGTTCTATAAAGTATAGGATATATATGCAGATTTTCAAAGAATTGTTACAATAGGTGATATAAGCAGAAATTTGCCATGCGGGGCTGGGGTTACCCATATATAAATTCATATAGGACAATATATGTATATATATATATATATATATATATATATATATATATATATATATATATATATATATATATATATATATATATATATATATATAAAATGTTTATTGTTAACAATATTAGTGAGTTTACTTTGTTAAAAAAGTAAATCACAATATACATAATTATCATGGGAAAAAAATATTTTTTCACCTGACATAAACTGTGTAAGAAAATCTGGCCTTCCAATTTGACCTTTCACCTTCGTGTTGTGGCACTAAGGTTGAAGAGTAACACATCTGTGTTTTTTGGATAAAGTTATTTGTATTTGATTATTTGTATGCTGTTCTTTTACTGTATTAATTCTATAATTAAGGCACAATATTTTGCACATATTCATACAAATTGTTTGATTGTACAAGCAGTATTGTTAAGTTTAGGAACTTTAGTGTTGAACTTGCACTACTTGCACTCAGTGAGAACTTTTACTTTACTGAACTGTACTGTACGGTACTACTGTACGACTGTACGTTCTTGTAGGATCTAGATTCTAGAACTAGATAATCTATCTAGATTCTAGATCTAGAATTTTCTAGTTAGAATCTAGATCTAACTTGATTTTCTAAATCTAGACTAGATTCTAATCTAAGTAGAATCTAGCTTAGAAGTAGAGTGTAGAGTAGGCCTTTTATTCTAATCCTATGCCTATTGTAATTGTTTTGTGTGCCATTTTCTAATAGACTACAACAGAGTGAGTGAACTTCATGAGTAGATCTAGAATCTAGATCTATTCATAACTGATAACTAACTTGTCTCAGTGCTTAGTGTACTGTGTACTGCAGCAGCAACTATTTCTATAACTAGATCTAATTTCTAAATTAAAATTTTAATTTAGAATTTAAGCCAAAGTAAAGTAACTACATAAATCTATATCTTATTATCTAGTTACTTGAACTTTACCTAGGCCTAATAATTAATAACTAACTAAAGTAACTGCTAAGACTTAAGACGCCAACATCGACATAGATTGTAGAACTAAGAACTAAGTGGGGGTGGGTAGGAGGGTAATCATAATCAGCTGAAAAACTACCAAAACTTAACTTTGAGAAACAGCAGTTCACACCTGTTGGCCTATGTAGTAAATATACTATAGAGCCAATAGGGGTTTGGCTGGACTATATATCAAATTATTACACTTATCATTTATGTTTCAGGCTATATATTATATAATCAGTGTACTTGTTCACATCCACACTATTACACTACGTTATACTTTATTTTCATTGTTTGTTTACCAAAGTTAAAGTGTGCACCTGATGTTGTATGGCTTTGCACTTTGTTTAGATTATGCTTTAACTAACTCCACATAGCCTATATCTAGTTAATTGAGGTCTAATTAAAAGTGTGTTGATTAATTAAATATCTATATATATAATTCTCTTCTGGGAGCCGTTAGAAAACAAGCTGCAAGCGTGCCTTTGCAGTCCCCTCTCTTCCTCTCTATAACTACGTAATATTTAATATTGCTTTGTAATATTATATTACAAAGCAATCTTCATTAGAGCTGTCATACTAATTTGATTTTACTGTAAATGCTTACAGAACAACCACTTTCTTTTACTTGTTTGTGTGAAGCTAAAGCAGTGTATTAGGGGGTCTACTAAAGAAAGCAAAATTATTTCATAATAACCCTTATTTATCACTGTAGTTTTATCTAGATGTCATTTTTTTTTAATAATTTGCTAACATTTTTTTTTCAGTACTCATCCCCAATTTTTAAAAAAGATGGTTATTCTACGCCAATTAACCAGTGTTAGCTTGGTTATAAGAAATGCAGCTGTTAGGAATTTTTCATGTAAGTTCAAACTTTATTTTTTGTATCATACTTTATTTGCCAGCATAAATAAGGGGCTTAAAAAAAACAGAATATCTAACAATTAATTAAAAAACTATTTAACATTTTATCTTATTGAAGAAAGTCATTAATATAAAGTTAACAAATAGGCCACTTTCATTTTGTGTACATTGGTTTGACTTTTATTAGTGGGTAAAAACTTCAGGAAGTCTGAGTGAAATAAATGGAAGTTTGTGTGACTTTTTTACATGCACTATTTACATTGCACTATTTTTTTAACTGGGGAAAATTCAAACTTGTAAGCTAAAACATAACAACCATTTGACTAAATATAGAATTACCGTCTACAGTTGATTGCATAACCAAACTAGTTAAAACCTGCAGTGTTATTTAAGTCAAATCACCCTAACATTAGTGACTTATCATCTTGGGTAGAGCTGACTTGCCTTGACTTGTTTTGAAATTACTAATGAACAACATGTTTTCTCAACATGAATTATTTAAAGTAAGCTTGGGTGAAAACAGATCAGAAAGATTTAGAATATATTGTACACAATTATCACCCAAGTAACAATCTTCTTGTATTTGGTAACCAGTATTTTTTGTCATTTGTTCATTTTAGGTTCATCAAGATTTCAGGTAGATATAAATCTATAATAATAGTTTTGCTGTCTGTGTATGTATCTATCTATCTGTGTATCTATCTATCTGTTGGGTACGCTTTTACTGTAGAGAAAACACAACACGTGACGTCACCTGGAGCAAATAAAAATAGTAGAAAAATAGTCTAAAGCCAGGAGAGTGCATAAAATAATATGACGTCATTGATTCTCTAGTAAACATTGAATTAAAAGGCCAATTTTGTCTAATCTTAAACGTGGTTTTGCAGTAAAACATCTAATCCCTCCCCCAGTAGAACCTCTAATCCCCCCCCCCCCCCCAGTAGAACCTCTAATCCCCCCCCCCCCCCCCCGGTAGTCAAATCCCTTCCCCCGGTAGAACATCTAATCCCTCCCCTCCCGCCACCCCCCGGTAGAACGCCTAATCCCTGCCCCGGTAGAATGTCTAATCCAGTGGTTCCCAACCTTTTTCGAGTGGCGACCCCCTTTTATAAAAAGTAAGTGACCCGCGACCCCCATAGAATTAAAAAGCCGAAATTAGTATGGAAAGTAATAAGCACTATAATAAGATTTGCTAGTAGACTTTCAATATGAACTACTCTTGATAACTGTTGTAATAGCATGAGTAAAATTGCATACTATTCACTAAACCTTCGTGGTTAAGTTTTTAATTTAAAAAAAAAATTTTAACGCCAACCTATGTCATTATAAGTATCTTAATTTTGTTTTTAATCAAAGAATAGTGTTGAAAATATATTCTCGAAAAGTCAATAAATTTTACGTTTGGGTATGAATGGTGAATACTACACCAAAATTGCGTCTGCAGTTTTTCATCTTACTCGGAATCATTCTGCAAATCAAAGAATTCATCTTGTAATTCATCGGGAATGCTGGCAACATCAATGGAAGAAGAGCATGGATAATGCGTAAATGCAGATTCCTCTTTTTTCAGCTCAGAGAAATAGCGATGCAGTTCGTTTTCAAGAGATTCAAAATGCCCATAAATCGCTTCTTTCAAAATTTTAATTATCTCCCAATCAGATTCATCTACCACACCGCAGAGTTTCTCAAATTAACAATATTTCCAAGATTTATTTTCTTTACCGATTTTGCAGCTTTGATAAAAATGCCCCGAGATTATCATGGAAAGTTGTAATATTCGTTCATTTTCCCTGAATCTTCAGGTTAAGCTTACCTTGATGTTCGAACACATCTGCTAGGTATGATACTCTCTTAAACCACTCTATGTCGTTTTAAGTATACCAAAAAGTCTCGTTTCCTTTGCACTTTCAAGAACAATTTGATTTCAGATTTCAATTCAAAAACACAATTTACAACATTTCGTTTGACAGCCAGCGTACTGTAGTGTAAAAGAGCAGAACGTGATCTATATTAATGTTTTTGCTCAGTTCTTTGAAGGCTCCAGATTTCATATAATTTACGACTTATACTAGCAATGGACTCTTGATGTCGATTGGTTAGGGTAATGGTTAGGGAGCTAAATCTTTTCTGTTTTCTGAAAGCCCGATTTTGAGCTAAACATAGATGGCGCACCATCCGTACAAACCCCCACAGCCGTTCTAACCCATTTTAAGCATCCCGTTTAAAAAAAAAATAGTATTTATTTTTTCCATGCTATCTTCACAAAATAGCAACTCTTCTTTGCTATTATCCGCATGAATATAGACACAGACTAGCAACTGCCAACACGAACTCACGTCTGTTGATTTATCAACTTGAAAAGCAAACAATGGTGAAAGCTTAATTTCAATAAAAATGTGTTATTTAACATTAACGTACATGCAGCGTTTGATGAGATTTTCTCCTATTTTTTTTTTTTTTTTTGCTTGGCATTTTCTATCGCGATTTTATTTGATGCTTGCACTAATGCTGGTGAAAACTTCCTGTTCGATCAAGTCTCTGGCGTTTGCAACTAGCTTCTTACCGACGAAAGAACTCCATATATTTTTGTGTGTGTTCCGAATGACTCGTCTCAAATGACGTTTTAGTTTTGAAGATTGTATACATGCGTGACTGAGAACAACTTTGTACAATGCGCTTTGTTTCTTCTCTATTACATTTCCAGTGATGTTAATAAAGCCGAATTTCAAATTTTTTTCTAAATATTTATGTTTTGTTTCAAACTACTAAGGTTTAGTATACCAGTTGGCGACCCCCCAAAAAGACCTTCGCGACCCCCAGGGGGGTCGCGACCCCCAGGTTGGGAACCCGTGGTCTAATCCCTCCCACCTCCTCCGGTAGAACGTCTAATCCCTTCCCCCGTTAGAACATCTAATCCCTCCCCTCACCCCTGGTAGAATGTCTAAGCAACCCCCACCCCCCCAAAAAAAAATACAATTTGTATAGAAAATATATACTTTTACCAGTGTCAGACCCCCTCTTCAGAAAAATGCTCTGCAGTAAACACAAGGAAAAAACTTTCACAATCAAAACTGAACTTCCCAAAGCTATGCGAAAAAGAATGACGTCATTTAGTCTTGAGTATAAAAGGAAAATGAAAATTTAATGACATCATCAATATTTAATCTCTCGACCTTTTTTGTTTCCTGCCTACTCTCTAACAAGATTACTCTCTAGCAAGAGTAACAATGAAATTATGTCAGAAAACAAATGACGTCATTTCAAAGTTAAATTTTTGCTAAACAAGAATACCAACAAAATGGTTGTTTTGTTTTAAGCTGCAGAGAACAATACAATCAATAAAGGTAGGAAGTTTTAAATTGCGTTTATCTTATATTAGTAAAAGCAAGGCTACTCTTTCGTACCTGATAATCCTCAACAGATGAGGAGATGGTGTGATCAGCATTATATACCCATCTGTCTTGACTTTCACTAAAACGTGATTCAGGTACCCATTTCAGTTTAGAGCTGGGTGGGCTAACGGGCGTTCTACGGACTAAAGCCCAGGATCCGAACTCGACACTTGTGTTAGCAGTTCGATCACGTCTTCCCGTATGGTTAAAAAAAAGGTTTAATTATAGATCTAGATTTAATGTTTGATGATAAAGACCACACATTTAGAAGAATACTTATAGTTTGTTACATTATAAGCTGTATAAATAAAGCAAAATTCTGAAGAAATATTCATATTTGCGAATGAAGGTGTTTACTAGAACAAGTAAGATTTTAATAAGTACAGTCAGGGATTTTCAAAGTTCCGAAAAATGTATCCAATATAAAACTTAAGTTTTTCCATTATATGTTTTAGGACTTGGAATATAAGTCAGAATTTCAGATAGGGTAGTAATAGTAGAGCATAATAGGTCAGAATCTGTAACATTGATGTTCTTCTAAGAAACATAAAATAGCGATCTCTCTAAATTTCTGACATTGTATAAATAAGTAAATAATTATTTTTCTCCAAAGATTAACGACAGCAATTGAATGAACACCACTGAGCCAATGTCACACAATTTGGTACTGGAGGAAAAGACGTAAAGCTTAAGAAAAGAAGGCTCGATGGAAAGCCAAACAAGATGAAGAATCCATTGCTAGAATTTGGGCAGCAGAATTAGCGGCTCAAAAACAAAGCCCAGAAGTATGCTGGGAAGATGTGCCGATGCAATGTCGATTTTCTCTAAGTTCAGAGCACCGGATCTTTTTATAACATTTACGGCAAATCCAAACTGGCCAGAAATCATGGAAAATTTGCTTAACGTTGAAGCCATGCCAGATTGTCCTGAGTTGGTAGCGGATGTTTTCAACTTAAAATTCAAATCACTGCTCAATGAACTGACCATGAAATATATTTTCTGACAAATTGCAGCCTGTGTATACACAATTGAATTTTTAAAAAGAGTCTTGCCACATGAACATATATTAATTGTTCTGACATCGGACAATAAAATTTCTACTATTGAACATATAGATAAAACTGTTTGTGCTGAAATTCCATCCGATGACCCTATTTTAAGGAACATTATACTGCGCTGCATGGTCCATGTGGTGTTGCCAACTCTAAAGTGCCCTGCATGGTAGATGGGCAATGCAGCAAATTTTCCCCAAGCTGTTTCAAATGGAAACACATTTAAATGAGAATGGATATCCTTTGTACAGAAGAAGACAAGGCATAGAAGTTGAAGTTAGAAGAACCAAATTAGATAACAGTTGGGTTGTTCCCTACGTTTTCCTTCTAAAGAAATATAATGCTCACATAAATGTTGAAGTGTGCACATCAAGGCGTGCCATCAAATACATTTACAAATATATTTATTAAGGCTTTGACTGCGCAAACATGATGGTAACAACAGGAGAGAATGAACAAAATGAGATCGCGAACTACATCGATGCACGTTATGTCAGTCCCCCAGAAGCGATGTGGCGTTTGCTGGAATTTAAGATGCAAGACCAATCTCATGCTGTGGTTAGACTCCCAGTTCACTTGCCGCACCAGCAAAGAATCTTTTTTAAAGAGGGACATGAAATGGAAGCCCTGGAAGCTGCGCGCTCTGGCAAGACTAAACTTGAGGCTTGGTTCGAATTAAACCAAAAAGATCAAGCTGCTCAAGCCCTGTTGTATACAGACATTCCAAACCACTATGTCTATGGCAAAAACAAATGGGAGAAACGCCCCCTAGGTGGAGCTAAAATCATTGCTAGAATGTACATGGTGAGCGTTAAGGACGAAGAAAGGTTTTATATGCGCATGCTCTTGCTTCATGTCCCAGGAGCCACACATTTTGAATCCTTAAAAACAGTCAACAACCAGGTGTATGCCACTTTTAAGGAAGCAGCCTTCCATCGCCATCTCCTAAGCAGCGATGAAGAGTGGGATAATTTTTTAAAAGAAGCTGCAACGTTTCAAATGCCAAAGGAGCTCCGACAGACATTTGCTTTTATAATTGTGTACTGCAATCCAACAAATGTGCGCGAGTTATGGCTAAAGTACGCATGGGACATGAGCGTTGATTTCCTTCGTAACAACACGCATGAGTTTTCACTGAACATGGCGTTGCATGACATTGACCATGTGCTCAAACAGCATGGACTATCGTGTGCGACAGTTGGCCTACCAACACCAACAGGTAGCCCACTAGACTACAAGTTGTTTAATAACGAAGAAGGACAATTGGAAGGCGACACAAGAATATCTACCATGAATGATAAACTGCGAGAAGCCGTCAGTAAAAAAAATCGAGGCTGTTGAGAACCCACATCAAAATAATCGCAATTTTTTTCTGGATGGTTCGGTGGTTCAGGGAAAACATATTTGTATGCTACGTTGTTGTCCTTCTATTGAGGAAAAGGACAAATAGCTCTTCCCTTTGCAACAACCGGCTTAGCTATAACAATGCTATAAGGTTGAAAGACCGTTCATAGTGGTTTCCAGCTACCTGTTCCACTCCTGGAAACATCCGTTTCATCAATGAGAGCAGCATCGCCAGCCGCTGAAGAGCTACGCCAAGCTGTACTTATAATAATAGATGAGATAACCATGTTATCAAAGTACGGGCTTGGGTGTATTGATTTACTGTTGCGTGAGGTGATGCTTATCGATAAGCCATTTGGAGGAAAAAAAACATTGTTGTTGGTGGTGATTTCAGGCAAAGTTTACCTGTTGTCCCGGGTAGTAGTAAGGTGGATATATTGGAGAGTTGCCTCAAGTCCAGTCCTTTTTGACCCAATTTCACATAACTGCCTCTGACAGCAAACATGTGCAGTGCAGGTCAAAACATGCACAACAAATGGCTCTTAGATATTGGGTGTGGCAGAACACCTAGCCTGCCAGGACTACCCGAAGAAAGTGTCCAAATTTCAGATCACATGATCGTGAATGACAGTTTAGTTGACTCTTATTTTTCCAGAAACCGGCATATTCACCAGCATTGAAGAAATAGCTAAACATGTAATTTTAGCGCCAACAAACAAGAAAACCCTGGAAATAAATAGCCAGATTATTTTTTAAATCCCAGGAAGATGCCACGAATATAATAGTTCCGATTCGGCAATATCAGAGGATCCTAACGACAGTCTGAATTATCCGCCTGAGTTCCTCCACGAACTGACTCCATCAGACGTGCCACCACACACACTGATGCTGAAGAAAGGAGTTGTCATAATGCTGCTGTGAAATTTGAACCCCCAGCAAGGACTGTGCAATGGAACTCGATTACTAATTACCCATCTTCACACCAATGCCATTAGAGCAATTGTCCTTTCAAGCTGCAATCGAGGCTGTGTTGTGTTGATACCTAGGATAGATTTGGCTCCAAGTGATTCGAATCTGCCATTCACTCTTAAGCGTCGGCAGTTTCCAGTAATACCAGCCTTTGCCATGTCTATCAACAAGTCTCAAGGCCAAACATTTGAACGTGTAGGGATACATCTTGACGAGCCTGTGTTCTCGCATGGGCAACTTTACGTGGCTTTATCAAGATAAGAGAATCCTAGTCAAGTTAAAATATTTGTCAAAAATACTGTATTTCAAGGTAAGAAAGAATAGATTGCATATACAAAGAATGTAGTCTATCCTGAAGTTTTGTAATTAGGTAACCATAGTTCCAAGTCATTAGATGTAAAATACTTATTTGAAACAATTTATTATGTAAAGTATGTTATTCTAAAAAAAACATGAATGTATCAGTTGTTTATATTTAAGTTAAATCTCTTTTTGAGTAATAAATATCACCAAGGATCAAATGATATTCTATAAATTTCAACTGATACTCATTTGCGTAATCTAAAAACACTTGACCAATTGTCTCATTAAAATTATATTATTCTAAATAAAATGTATTTGTCAAATAAGCATGTTAAAATACTTTTAAATTATTTCTCCATTTTCATGTAATTTGAAACAACAGGAATATATAAAATGTGTATTTTTAAGTGTATATATTTTACTGATTGAAAAAAAAATCTCTAACCACTCATAGAATCTATATTTTGTACTAATACTTTTTCTAGGCATGGGAAAATATTTTTGAAATATGACTCCTTTTTGAAATGTAATGCTGAACAATATTATTAACTGGAACATTTATGTTTAAATGAAAATCTTATAGCAAATAATAATGATCTTGACATATCATAAAATACAAATTTCTAATTCATAAATAGTCTTATTTTGAAAATTTAAATACAATGTATATACATACAATGTATATTTATAAGTTGTTTATTTTTTATTTAACACCTCTTATTGATCGAATAAAATCTCACCAGATAATATAGAGTATTAATTACTATTCTTTCTAAGAATGTGAAAATACTTTTGATATATGTCTCCATTTTCATGTAATTCTTAATAATATGTATGCAAATGAAATGTTCATTTTTTTTTTAAATTTTAGATCTTTCAGTAAATGTTAAAGATCGCAATGATTCATATAAAATCAATTTTTTTTCAGAAAAGTTATGAAAAATTAAATTCTTTTTTTTTAATATATTGTTGAAAATATGCATATGCATTGAAAGTGTTTTTTTCAGCTTAGATCTTAGGGTAATTGATAAACAACTTAACAGATGTGCATTTAGTTAATATTCACTCAAGTCTTCTTTATTGTATGTAATTCTAAATACAATTAATGTACCGATTATGAATTTTTCAGTTTAGATACACATTTTAAATGATCATAGATATAATTCTATAATATTTGTAATTGATACTCAAGCTCAAAATGTAAAAATATTTTCAATGTTTCCTTTAATTTATGTAATTCCACAATTATGTTGTATTGGTTGTTATGTTCAAGTGTAAATCTTAATGATGTTTTCTTTAATTGGTTATTTATATTCATATATTCAAGTGTAAATCTTATTAATTTATTCTTATTTAAATAGAGCATATTATATATATATACATGTTAACAATCTTTTGAAACAAGTGTGTTTTATTTTTTTAACTAAGCAATTATGTATGCTTTAAATGTTTATGTTCAAGTTTTGATATTGTATTCGATTATAACATTCTCAAGGATCATTAAATAAATGTTTTAACTGATGGAAAGTAAATTTTATAAAATGTTTTTCTTTATTTTGTGTAAATTTGTAAATTAAATCACACGTTATATCAGACACAATTGAAAAAAAAAGATGTATTTTTTTACGGATCGGTTACTTATAAAATGCTTATAACCTCTGGATGAAATCTAAAATAGTAAATATCAGCCTAGCGCCCGTTGTAATCCCCTCGCAACGGGCCTAGTATTTAAGTATTTTTATATTTATTTAGATAGATATTTAAATTCCTATAACATTGTTTTTTTTATAAAATTACTTTATTTTGAACCATGCTCTTCACTCTTTAAAGTAATAACTGAACAGCTTAAATATTTAGATTGTGATCAGCATGATAACATTATGTCTCCCTAGGCAGAAGAGTCCCCTGTAGGGTTTGTTGGTCTAGGAAATATGGGAGGACACATGGCCAGGAATCTTTTAAAGAAAGGTTACCCAGTGGTGGCATTTGATGTCTCTAAGTCTTCTCTTGATGCCCTGAAAAGTGACGGTAAAGCTCAGTTTGTTTACTTTATTCAGCAGTTCACCTCAAATTGTCTTTGCTAGTTTTCTTAAATCATAGCATAAAGGTAATATAATATCTTGTGATATTAAAAAAGGAAAGATATAAATGTTTTCATTATTTTTTAACATATTTATCATCTGTCAATGCTCATTGGCGAACAAGGCATCAACAAGTCAGTGCCATTTATTTCTCTAGCAATAACCTCTACTTGTTGGAATGTTAGGTCTCTTTCCTTCAGTTCTTTTTCCATTATCTTTTCCATGTTTCTTTTGGAAATTTTGTTTTCACTTGTTGTAGTGTTCTGTTGTAGTTTCTGTAGCAAACCTTTTTTTTTATAAGATATCTATCCCTAAGCTAATTCTCTTTGTTCATCCTAACTTGGGACAGGCAGTACGTGATCTAGTTTAAGTTAAAGTTTTATATTCACCCTGTATTAGGTGCCAGTATAGCCAACTCACCAGCAGAAGTAGCTGCCAATGTCAGCAGGCTGGTCTCCATGTTGCCAGCTAGTGCTGAAGTACAGGAAGTTTACACTGGGAAAAATGGCATTTTGAGGTATACTTGCTTTGGTGTTAATTCTTACATGGTTTTCTACCTAGTATTTTTTTTTTCTAAATACCAATTCAATAGCACTTTTAAAACTTTATTTCCTATAAAACATATCTAAGTGGTATAAAAGTGAAATCAACTTGCTATTGTTGTTTTTTTTTTTTTTACATTAATACTTTATTAATAGACGACCCATTTTTTAAGTAGATTTTTTATATTATTTATATTTAGTATCAGAATGATATTCTTCTTGTTAATCTTCATTGTTCTATAAATAAATGAGAAAACAATCATCCTTTGCTGTGTTGGTACTAAAAACATCTATTAAAATATTAATTCAGTCAGAATATGAAAATAACACTGGGCCTAAAGAGTTAATAAAAAAAATAGAATAATATATTTTTAAATACATTTTGCTCACCTGTCTTTTACAGGCCTAAAATATTTTAAGTTCTTTAATTAATAAATGGTAATACTTCCAGCACTGTCAAGAAAGGGACACTACTTTTGGACAGCAGCACCATTGACCCCTCAGTATCACAAGAGGTGGCTGCTAAAGCTCAGAAAATTGGGGCTGTGTTTATGGATTCTCCAGTCTCTGGTGGTGAGTTTAACATAAACAGTATTTTATTTTCTCATTACTGCTCTAGTTCCTACATAGATCTGCACACAAATTATTAGGGTAGCTAAAGTAATCTTTCATTATAAACTGGATGTTAGGTATAGTTTTTAAGTAACAAATAAACTGGTTATTATCATAACTATATCTATACATAGTACAATTTTTCACAAAATAACTCTCTAAAAGAATTTTGTTAGAATTGCAAGATTAAAATATATAAATAACATTTTATTAGCAATCAGATCTGTGTATACTATGGAGAGATGTTTCTGTATTGTCATGTTTATGTTATAGTATTTTTGCGTCGCCTAGCAATAGAGAGCTAGACTGCTAACCCAAAAGTCTTGAATTCAAATCCGTGCTCAAATCAGTAGAACATCCCTGATTCCACTCAGCCCTTATGGGTATCTAACTGACGTTAAGGAAACAAAAATGGTTGGGCATAGTGCTTACCACATTATCCCCCTGTATGCTGAGTTCATAGAAACATATAAACTCTACTTCATCTGCCCATGTGTCTTTGGCACAAACAGAAAAAGATGATGGTTTCTGCTACATATGTGAACTGTAATCTTGATGTCCTACTTCTGTAATCTCAATATCTTCTCTCTAACAGGAGTGAATGCAGCCAGAGATGGAGTGCTGACCTTTATGGTGGGTGGACCAGAGTCCAGCTTTGAACAAGCCAAGGCTCTACTGGACAACATGGGCAAAAATGTTGTCTACTGTGGCCCAGTGGGCACTGGACAGGTCAGTGAAAATATTTGGATGTTTGCTTAGAAGAATGTATCAACCTGGTTCTGAGAGGGTTTGAGTAATTTCAATAAAAGTATTGCTGTTTTATTTAAATATTCTTATAAAACTTAATTTTGTTATGAATTCAATGTATTTAATATTGTTAATAATTTAGGTAATCATCCAATATTTGATTTAAAAATCCTGTGTTGATTTTTTTTTTGGCATGGCCTCTAAAATGAAAAAAAAGACATTTAAAGGAATTACTAATAATGCACACAGATGTATTAATTTGTATTTCAAAACCCAAAAGCATGATCAGTATAATTAAATTGTTTCATCGTTCATCTTCCAAAATTTTATACTAATAATACAATAAAAAGTTGTTTCAAAATTGATTTGGCCATGAAAGCTGTATAAAACAAAAGCCTTTAAGAAAAGTCTTATTTTCAGCTACATTTGGTTGCCCAATAGTACAATTAGGCACTTCAAATTTAGTCTTATAGTGTGTATCCTAAATGAATATAAATGTTTTTAGATTGCTGTGTGCTTAATATTTTCCATGATGTGTTGTATTTTACAGATCAATTATAATATTCTATTTTATTCTATGATATGTTTTTCTACAGGCAGCCAAGATCTGTAACAATATGCTACTTGCAATATCTATGATTGGAACCTCAGAGACCATGAATCTGGGTATCAGGTAAGAATTCTTTGTATTTTAATAAAAGATAAAGGTAGGCAACCAGTCTATCTTTCAATGCACCAGTATTATTAACTGTTATCTCCCTTTACTTATAACTAAAGTGCTTTGTTTATTTTTAGTTACAAAATTTAAAATTAAGTTGGCAGTCTTATTACGCCTTGATAAACATAACTAAAATGGACCTTACTTTTTAGGCTGAGCTTAGACCCTAGGAGGATAACTATAATAAGCTACATTTTACACCTTAACCCTTTGAGCCCTGGCCTCCCTGACCTAATTTCTCCCATTTCCTGAGCTCCCAGGCCCAAACCGATTTTCACTTATCTGTTTCTAACTTTGCCTATAACTTTTGAACCGTTTGAGATAATCAAGCCAAATTTGGTATCCAGACTCAGGATCAAACAACAATGCAGCAAGATTCGGAAAATCTTTATTTTGTTTTACAATGTTTGAACAGAACAATGTATATAAAACGAACACATCATTATTGTTTTGATAGAACATAGAAGAAACCAATTTACATTTAGAAATTGTTTTTTTATTATTGATACCTGGCCATACTAGTTCAACGCCAGAGGTCCACTTTTGTGTGATAACTTTCAAAACAGTTATCACTGCCGGACCCGATGCAAAGAAAAAATTCGCATGTTTTGCACCAGTAAACAGTTTTTTTTTGTTTCGGCAAGTCTTTGTCCTTGACAACACGTGCATCAGAACGTACTTGAACCATTTCATTGTCACTGTCAATTTCAATGTCACTGTGTTCAGTCTCAAATTCAACGTCACTATCATCACAATATAGACTAGGAATATTATCTTCTTCATCAGAATCAATAAGAAGTTGTATTGCCTGAGATGCAGTCATTCTACTTCTTTTGTTGATAGTTTGGTCTTTTGCTTCATCTTTTGCACCAACTTTATGTGATGAAGTCGACGGCTGTGGCTCAACTTTTTGTTTCGGCGGCATTGCTACAAAATGTAAACACTTTCACTTTTCCTAAAAATCAATTTTAAAATCATAATCCCGCACTCAAAAGACATATGCGCAGTTTTAGTCAGTTTTCCGCTAATTATATTTAATTAGATGGTATACCGGCCGCTAGGAATATGAAGCTAGATCATCGGGCTGGAAAACCGGCTTTTCGGACATATATGCCCAATGTTGAAGCCGGTTTACCGGCCTGGCGGGCTCAAAGGGTTAAGCTCAGTTTTATTTACACTAAATTAGACTATTTTTTAGACTGGGCTTAGACCCTAAGCTTATAAAGAAACTAAGATAAAATTAGCCCTACTTTATAGGTTGGGCTTAGACCCTAAGCTCCTGGCCAAGATTCTAAACATGAGCTCAGGCCGCTGCTGGTCCAGTGAGGTGTACAACCCTGTACCTGGTGTTGTGGCTGGTGTCCCCTCAAGTAATGACTACAAAGGTGGATTTGGTTCAGCTCTTATGGCTAAGGTGAGCAGGAGATTCTTAAAGTTTTTAACACAAGAATTACTATCTTAACTGAAATAGTATTAATCTTGTGTGAACTATCTCGTAATTTGAAGCATTATCCTTGAAGTTACTTAATGTATTTGTCTCACCATTTGTAATATTAAACTAAAATGTGAATGGTATTTTCATCTACACCAGTACTAGCATATCAGAATATTTTTTCCTTAATTAAAAAATAAATCTAATTAACACTATTATTTTCACTATGAGTATTCCGGTGACCGTAAATAGAAAACTGTGCACCAAAAAAGTGCGGAAAAACATTTTTATTTTCTAAATTTGAGCATCTATAAAAATTTACAAATGACCACATGTACATTGTAGCATATTAAAACACTTTTCCATTAGTATATTTTGCACGTTTTTCTAATGTGCAGTTTTTTATTTGCGCATTTTTCTGGGAACCCTTATTGCTTGTTGGTAGACTGTTACATAATCAAAAAGAACAAAAATGATCTGAATTTAAATGGGTTTGTGTTTTCATTTTAAAAAGTAAATTCTGTATCATAACTTATATTAGGTATGCTGGAAATCATTTATTAATACTTTAAAAAAAGTTTCTTGTATTTTGATTCAATGTCTAAATGTATTTTATTTTAATGAACAACTTTTGAATGTCTCTGCCACCAGGATTTAGGACTTGCTCAAAATGCTGCCACCACGACAAAAAGCCCCACCCCCCTGGGGTCTCTCGCCCACCAGATCTACAGGACAATGTGTAACCATGGTTACAGCGGTAAAGATTTCTCCTCCGCCTTCCTCTTTCTACAAGACCAGGACAAGAAGAAATAATTGCCCACAGTGTTAGCTAGCAGTATAGAATTTGTGTGTGTGGTGTGTGACAGTCCATTTGAAATATCCAGGGGCTAGTGATGTGTATGCTAGATAATTGAACCCAAGTATTGTATTTCCTGTTGTTGTTTTTGTTGTCAGACAACCTAGTGTGTTGATGTTATGTATGTGGTACGTTCTTGTAAAACACCCATTCAAGATGACGATTTGCAGAATTTGCAGATTTACGTATTGTTGAAATCATCAAAGAATTTTTAATGTATAGAACTCTTGATTCATGTCATTTGTGTAAGTTAATTTTTTTTAGATCTTATTTTTTGGTGTATTGAAATAAATAGATTTTTATAATTTAACATTATAATTTAATTTCAGTCCTTTGTACACAATTAAAAACTAGCTATTAGTATATTGATTTATTGCTCAGTGATTGTATGTCAGAAGTTTATTTAGTGGTCTGTATACTTTGTAAATTTTAGCGTCTTTAATATTATTTACAATGAGATATAAAGAATGTTTTTTTTTAATTGTAACTTTATTATTTTTAGAAAACAGTTACTCTCCTTTTTACAAATGTTCAGTATTTTATTTTTTAAATTTATTTTTTGAGCTTCTACTGCTATCAGTGTACTTGACTAGGTTGTTTGCTATTTTTGGTTAAGTTTGATATTTATATTTTATTGATCATTATTCTCTAACTTACCAACAGCTAAAATAATGCATTTAATCAACGTTCCCAACAAGTATTCTGTAGGAAATGAATCTCAACTTTGTCAAATTTTCCTGCATTCTGTGTAACATTTGGGTTATGTATCTTAAACTAAGACACTGGTTTACATTTTTGGTATCTTTAATGTACAGTTGTTTCCTCATCTTTTTTTTTTGTTTCTATAATAAAAAAATATTCTTGGATGATGATTCACTAAATGGCTTTATGTTATGTTTTACAGGTGTTTTAAGTCTTAATCATCATCTTTTCCTTTTCGTTCCCAAGACACATAGGACAGTCACAAAAAGCTCCCTCCACTTTTGTCGGTATCCGGCACTATTCCTGGCAGTCCCCCAGTGACAGTCCTGCCTCTGCCAGCTGCTTCCCCGCTGCGTCTCCACGTCTCCCCTGGCCTTCCTTTTCCTTGTTTTGTGCCATTCCTGTGGTATCATCTGGATTAATTTTTAGGACGTGCCCCATCCATCGCCATTTTTTTTTCAATTATTTTTTTAAACTTCTTCCATTTCTCCTAGTTGTCTATAATTGGAGATGGTCTTGCCTTTTATCCTTCGCTAGCAATTTGTTCGGAAAGAGTCCAGTGATCTGCTAGAAGTAGTTGTTACTTTCCAGCATTCACTGCCAAGCAGTATGACGCTAAGGACATTACTTTTGCAAAGTATGCATTTGGTCACTGAGGAGATTTTGTTTGATCACCATGTTTCAAAGACTTTCATTTGGCTTTAGAGATTCATGTTTTAATTTCAGTTGTATTGGCTCCTTCATTATTGACAATGTTGCCTAAATGTGTGCAATCTTTTACTTCCTTTTCTTTTGTGTTGCTTATTTTAATAGGTCCTTGACTAGATGTATTTTGTTTCACAAATTTGGTTTTTGTTTAGTATGAGTCCAACTCCTAAGCAAAATAATTAAGTCTCTTTAGTTTTTCTTGCATGTCTTTTGACTGCTGGTTAGAAGAGTTATGTCGTCACCGAAATCCAGGTCTTCTAGGCTAGTTATTAGTGTCCATCTGATGCCTCTCGCTGTGTCCATAGTTTTTGTCATCAGTTAATCAATTACTAGGTTAAAAAGGAGAGGGGACAGCTTCCTTGTTTGACTTCTATCGGAACCATAAATGGGTCAGTGATATGACTACAACATAACTTGCATTGAAACCCTTCCTATGTGATTTTGATGGTATTTTTTTTCCAGTATGGGGGAAGAAAAATGCCACCAAGCAGGAGTAGCTGTAATGTTGAACAAACAAGTTTCTGGAAAATAGACGCATTGATCAAAAGTGAATTCAAGATCGAGTTTTAAAAAATTCGTACATCAATCTATAAGTGGAGGACATGAAACCGGCTACAGGACATTAACCCCCCCCCCCCCCCCCACCGGACATTTACCCCCCTGGGGAATTACCCCCACCCCATCAACCAAAGTAGAATCCTGATTCCAACTCCAACTGTATACCAATATATTACCTTAATCCTAACCGTAAGACAAAGATGATGAAACATAAGAATTCACCTCACCCTAAAATAAAACCAAACCCAACACTACACATTGATTTAAGCCTAACCTTGATCTTAACGCCAACCCTAGTCCTAGCCCAAACTCAAACCATAGCTCTAATCCTAATGGAACCTTAAGCTATGACTGGGGATAATGTCCTTCTGGTGGGGGTAATGCCCTGTTCCCCATGGAACCAACCCTACAATTTTTGAACGAAGCTTTGACAGAGTCAACAAAAACCGTTTTAGATACAAAATGAAAAGGAAAGAATGGATCATCAAAAAAAAAAAAAAAAAAAAAAACAATGGGAGAACATTAGTGAAAGGGAAAAAAATTTAAAGAGCAACTACTAAAGAAGGATTAAAGGAACCAATAGAAAAGGGATAGAAAGCAAAGACGAGGGAAAAAAACCTCATGCAGACAAGACAAAGGCAATTACCACGAATTCTATCCCAGTATGAAATTTTGTCTAGCTAACTAAAACAGTATTCAAGTATTTTTTATTTATTTTTTATTTCTAGAAACCAGGAATAAAGTATCACTTCCTTGTATTGGAAATCACGCAAAAAAAGAAAGTTCTCAAATTTTAAAATGTTTTACTCACAAAGGAATTTCGTTATCGTAACTGAAATGGTACTTAAGTTATCGTGTTATATCGGAAATAAAGTAAATTTCCATTTCCGATTACCTGAAATCGTTCAAAAGTGGATAGATAAATGCGCATACGATGTAATACTTATGTATGAAATTCGACCAAAATAATTGAGACCGAACTCAAGATTACAATACATTGTTTATATTCCGTATACGATAAAGTAGGGAGCTGGAAAGATGGGAAAACTGTAAAAGCATCATTTAATTTTTGTTTTTACAACAACAAAAAAGCTACTAAGACGGCAAAGATACACGATAATAAAATGTGTCAATCTTGTTTAGACATATTTTATGTTATAGAGTCCTATATTTTGCATTGCATTGAATAAACCTTGAGCAGTTTCTTCCAGACTTTTTTCTCCGTGGGGGCACTTGAAATTTTCGGAGGAGCGGTAGACTTTTTTCGAGGGTGGGGGCGGACACTGTTAAATACATATATCTATCTAATACTACTAAAAGTCAAGTTTGTTTACATGTTTGAATATTTATTTGTTTTTTTGTTTGTTTGGCTGATTGACTATTGCGCATGGTTGCACTCATCTTGGAGAGCTGTAAAATAGTATGTAGGTAGAGAAAAAAATTTGTTTTAAGACAGACTGTTAATCACACATTTATTTAAAGACGTTAATTAATTTATTGATTTATTCATACGTAGAGTAACCCTATTTTTTTTAAAAGTTTAGAACGACCGCTACACTCGGCGGGACCGTGACGTCACAGTTTTTTGTTTACTCTTTAGTACAATAAAATGGCGGCGTCTATCGAAGAAAATTGTGTTCCCATTCAAAAGTTTAACGCGTTCTAAATCTAATTTACGTTACAGTGTTTCATCTTCTATCTATCTATCTATCTAATACTACTAAAAGTCAAGTTTGTTTACATGTTTGAATATTTATTTGTTTTTTTTTTGTTTGTTTGGCTGATAGACTATTGCGCATGGTTGCACTCATCGTGGAGAGCTGTAAAATAGTCTGTAGGTAGAGAAAAAAATTTTGTTTTAAGACAGACTGTTAATCACACATTTATTTAAAGACGTTAATTAATTTATTGATTTATTCATACGTAGAGTAACCCTATTTTTTTTAAAAGTTTAGAACGACCGCTACACTCGGCGGGACCGTGACGTCACAGTTTTTTGTTTACTCTTTAGTACAATAAAATGGCGGCGTCTATCGAAGAAAATTGTGTTCCCATTCAAAAGTTTAACGCGTTCTAAATCTAATTTACGTTACAGTGTTTCATCTTCTATCTATCTATCTATCTAATACTACTAAAAGTCAAGTTTGTTTACATGTTTGAATATTTATTTATTTTTTTTTTGTTTGTTTGGCTGATAGACTATTGCGCATGGTTGCACTCATCGTGGAGAGCTGTAAAATAGTCTGTAGGTAGAGAAATTTTTTTGTTTTAAGACAGACTGTTAATCACACATTTATTTAAAGACGTTAATTAATTTATTGATTTATTCATACGTAGAGTAACCCTATTTTTTTAAAAAGTTTAGAACGACCGCTACACTCGGCGGGACCGTGACGTCACAGTTTTTTGTTTACTCTTTAGTACAATAAAATGGCGGCGTCTATCGAAGAAAATTGTGTTCCCATTCAAAAGTTTAACGCGTTCTAAATCTAATTTTCTGTCGGTCATAACTTTAACAATATGTCCGTTTGCTGTATTTATTACGTTCCAACACTTATATCAATTTTCAACTGTCTTTTTTCATTTAGTTTTACAATAAATTTCTCTAGATCTAAAGATCAGCTGTCGAAGGAAAGTTATGAATCTAGCCTAGATCTAGATCTAGCCTAGATCTAGGTCACTAGACTCAATGTAAATTCTAGATCTAGACTTAATGTAAATTCTACATCTAGAATCTATTTCAGGCCTTAATACATCTAGAATCTATTTCAGGCCTTAATTATTTTATATAAATCTTTGTTTGGCTAATTTAAGATAAAATTTAATTTGAAAGTTACTACTACTAGACTTAGATCTAGATCTATGCGCGTAAATCAAGTTGCATAAGGAGACTCAAAGTATAGTATAAAAATTCATTTGTGACGTCACGAGTAAATAGCTAAGTTGGTAGCGTAGTCCGCTCTCATGCGGGTGGCACTGGTTCTAGACCAATATGTCAATGATATTTTTTTTTCAATTTTTTTTTTAGATGTGAATGATAAAGTTGCCTATCTGAACTTGGCAGGATACAGGGCAGGTGAAGTAGAGTTCATCTGTTTCTTTGTCCTAAGCATATGAAAGGATAGTGTGGTTAGAGACATGCTTGGCTGGAATCGTTTTTTAAACGATAAAAACATGTTGTCTGAGCTTTGGCGGGACACTGGGCAGGTGAAGTAGAGTTGAGTAGGTCACCTATGAAGTCAGTATATGAAGGGATAGTCCGAAATCGGTGTTTTCGGTGTTTTTAAAAGATAAAAAACAAATTTTTGAAAGTGGGGTCTGTTTTTTTTTGACGATAAGTGACACTGCAGTAGCGTAGCGAGGAGGGGGGGGGGGGCGGGAGGGGAGGCGGGGGGGGGGGGGGAAGGGGAGGTGGAGGGAGGTGGAGGGGGGAAGGGGGGGGGCGGGGGACATATGTTGGGGCGCCAAAATGGTTTGGAAAAATAAATTGAAAGGTTGAGGGGGGGTTCAAATCGAAAGTTTGAGTGGGGGGGGGGGGGTGCACATCAAAAGTTTGAGGGGGGGGTTGAAAATTGAAATCTTGGGAGGGGGGGTTAAAATCGAAAAGTTTGGCCCCCAGCGCCAGGAAGGGTCGCTATGCCTCTGAGTGACAGACGTGATGTTTTTTGATGGATGACCCCCGAAACCCACAGTTATCCAACGGATGACGGGTATTCTAGTATACTACTAAAAGTCAAGTTTGTTTACATGTTTGAATATTTATTTTTTTGTTTGTTTGTTTGTTTGTTTGCCTGATTGACTATCTCGCATGGTTGCACTCATCGTGGAAAGCTGTAAAATAGTATGTAGGTAGAGAAAAAAATTTGTTTTAAGACAGACTGTTAATCACAAATTTATTTAAAGACGTTAATTAATTTATTGATTTATTCATACGCAGAGTAACCCATTTTTTTTTAAAAGTTTAGATCGACCACTACACTCGGCGGGACCGTGACGTCACAGTTTTTTGTTTACTCTTTAGTACAATAAAATGGCGGCGTCTATCGAAGAAAATTGTGTTCCCATTCAAAAGTTTAACGCGTTCTAAATCTAATTTTCTGTCGGTCATAACTTTAACAATACGTCCGTTTGCTGTATTAATACGTTCCAACACTTATATCAATTTTAAACTGTCTTTTTTCATTTAGTTTTACAATAAATTTCTCTAGATCTAAAGATCAGCTGTCGAAGGAAAGTTATGAATCTAGCCTAGATCTAGATCTAGGTCACTAGACTCAATGTAAATTCTAGATCTAGACAATGTAAATTCTACATCTAGAATCTATTTCAGGCCTTAATACATCTAGAATCTATTTCAGGCCTTAATTATTTTATATAAATCTTTGTTTGGCTAATTTAAGATAAAATTTAATTTGAAAGTTACTAGATTCTACTACTAGACTTAGATCTAGATCTATGCGCGGAGACTCTAAAGTATAGTATAAAAATTCATTTGTGACGTCACGAGTAAATAGCTAAGTTTGTAGCGTAGTCCGCTCTCATGCAAGTGGTACAGGTTCTAGACCAATATGTCAATGATATTTTTTTTCAATTTTTTTTTTTTTAGATGTGAATGATAAAGTTGCCTGTCTGAACTTGGCAGGATACAGGGCAGGTGAAGTAGAGTTCATCTGTTTCTTTGTCCTAAGCATATGAAAGGATAGTGTGGTCAGAGACATGCTCGGCAGGAATCGTTTTTTAAACAATAAAAACATGTTGTCTGAGACTTGGCGGGACACTGGGCAGGTGAAGTAGAGTTGAGTAGGTCACATGTGACGTCAGTATATGAAGGGATAGTCCGAAATCGGTGTTTTCGGTGTTTTTAAAAGATAAGAAACATATTTTTGAATGTGGGGTCTGTTTTTGTGACGATAAGTGACACTGCGTAGCGAGGAGGGGGGGGGGGGCGGGAGGGGGGGAAGGGGAGGCGGGGGGAGGGGAAGGGGGGCGGGGGGGACATATGTTGGGGGGTTGAAAATCGAAATCTTGGGGGGGGGGGGGGTTAAAATCGAAAAGTTTGTCCCCGGGCGCCGGGAAGGGTCGCTATGCCTCTGAGTGACAGACGTGATGTTTTTTGATGGATGACCCCGAAACCCACAGTTATCCAACGGATGACGGGTATTCTAGTTTTCTATATAAATTCCATTTCGTTCGGGGGGGGGGGGCGGACGGTAGACTTTCTTCAGGGGGGGGAGGGTAGCGGCCCCCCCCCCCCCCCCCCCCCCCCGAAGAGATGCCTGGAAGAAACTCTGACCTTGAGCATCGACTTTACATTATTTACTGTTAGGGAACTGTGCCAATCGATATGCTCAATGCACACTCTATTGATTTTTCTAGAATCAATGTTCGATTAAATCTTTGATTGTACTGCACATCAGCCTAATAGAGGTCTACTACAGTTTGATAGATAAGGTTCATAATAATAACATACTATACATAACTTTTAAAAATGCTAATTTAAAATTACTAATATTGTATCATGCGTACATCATAATTATTTGTCTTGTAATTCAATCGTTACATCCATTTATACAGATAGATTTTATTTAACCCTTTAGAGAAGTAATACTTTTGATAGAAAAAAAATTGTGGCTATAACTTGGTAATAAATATGTAAATAAAACATCTTTGGAATGTTTAGTTTTAAAACAAATAAAATGGACAGAACATTGAACAGTCTCGAATGGTTTATTAAGTATTTCAAAAATCTTGTACGGTGTTATTAAAATATATGTGGTTATAAAAACTTAATTGTGAGGCAGTGGCGTAGGCGGGGGGGGGGGGGTTAGGGGGTCATAACCCCCCCCATAGACCCCTCGGTATATATATATATATAAAGTATTAGGGGGGGGTAAATCGAAAATTTGAGGAGGGGGGTGCAAATCGAAAGTTTGTCCCCGGGTAAAAGTTTGAACCCCCCCCCCCCCCCATGAGACGATCATGGCTACGCTACTGCTGTGAGGTTTTTGTTGGACTTTAACTATAGATTAAACGCATTTTGGTTTTTTTTTTAATAATTTCGGTAACCAATGTTTCTTCCAGACTTTTTTCTCCGGGTGGGGGGGGGGGGGGCTGCACTTGAAAAGAGATGTTTGGAAGAAACTCTATGTCGGTAACTAAACACTTTTAAAAGCAAATACAATTTATTTGTTTTCAGTTTATTATTGAAAGTTTTAACAAACTAGATAATGGGGTTTTTAAAAAAAAATATTTAAAATATCACGAAGCCAATCAATGTTTGTCTTAGGAAAGTGAAACTTAGGTTACAACTGAAAAAGTTATCAAAGTTTTCTGTATTTGCAACTTCTATAACATAGATTCTAAAATATCACATTTCTGAAAATTATGCATAAAAACAACATAAAAACAGTTTATAATTCCCTTACTTGTGAGTCTCCAACTATTCATAGCAAGTTAGGCTTTTAGTAGCACTACCGCTGGGAAAGGGTTAATAGTATAAGGTTAAATCAATGCTTCTCAGCCGGTTCTAACTGGAATAAGCACTATTCGCTCACTATCATCGACCGTTACCAGTTCTGAATTGCTCACGTAAGTAAAAACCTGCCACTTTAAATGTTAGCAATTTAACATTAATTTTCTATCTGATTTAATCTGTTTTTCAAATTGTTTTCTACTTCTGTTGTCATTCCTAATTTGTAAGCAATTTAACACAAAAAAAACACAAAAAAAAAAAAAAAAAGAAAAACTGAATGCTTAAATGAAAATGTAATTTTAGCCTAATCTTAAAATTTATCTCTTCAAATTCAGAGCAATTAATGGGCCAATTCCATGTCATTTGTGCTGCTATATTTTGTGTTTGATGCTAGATTTAAATATCTATATATATATATCAATAAGCCTAATAATCATCACGCAAAATGCAGAACAAATTAAATTAATAATAAACTTATAAACCTATATTGATCTAAAAAAAAAAAGGGCCGTAGTTAGTACAATAAAATCATAAACATGACGGATAGTAGGCCTACATAAAATTATTATTACTTTGAGGGCCAGGGGCGTACTAATGGGGTAGGCTTTCAAAACGGGGGTATATTGGTTAAAATAATAAATAATCCTTAAGTTTATATTAGTTCAATACCCAATTTTAAATATGTAGGATAAAGTTGAGTCATACTTACCTTCGAGACTTTCGTACAACACGTATCAATCGTTCTGTTGAATGAAATCTATGTGCTGACCAAAGAAAATAATGTAATGGACCGTAAAAGAGAAGCGGTAAGTCAGTTTTGATTTTTGTCATTGTTCTATCTAATAATAAGTTGACATTTTAACTTTGCAATGCTTTAGAGGATACGGGTATCATGTTTGAAAAGTCATATAGTGCTGACAAAATCACTTCAATAATAAATAAGTTTTGTTTATAGTAAAGCACTAGCTACCGGTTTACCCCCTTAACCCCCCCACCCCCCACCCCCGGCCTTTTTTTTTAAATTCTTTTGTATTTAAAGTTAACCTAGTAAAGCTTTTATAAATTTTATACACTTACATTTTTCTATATCATTAACAGTTGTTTTATTTTGCATCTCAGCAAGCAATACATTCTTACAGTAATGTTGTTTCAGGTCATAATGAAGAAAGGATCAAATACAGTTAGGAGTAAACTTTTCAGTTTGCCGTGGGAAAAAACAATTATTAGCAACATTAAACTTAAATAATCGTTGACAAAGATTGGTCAACTATGACCAACTAGAGAGACCTTGCATTGAATTAGCGGTAGAATGAACCTATATCCATTAGTAGAGCATAACGCTTCAAGCCAATAGTTCTTCGTGGTTTTTCTGGCATAGACATATTTTTCTGCCTATAACCAGGAAAAGATGCACTTCAGCCAAATTAATGTAAATACATGTAACTAATTTGACAAGATTTGAACAAGTGGAGGTTACAGTTGAACCCTTAGCTCATGACCCCTAAATCTCCATCCCCTGGGGTAAATGTACACACACCAGAGTCTCAATGAAAAATGAAGAGTACAAATATAAAAATAAGCTTAGTTTATTATTTTTATTTTTAATGAAAATGTTTACTTGAATCTTCGCCGATAGTTCTTGGTATGCCAGTCCTTCCAGTGGGTAACAATGGCGGAACTAGAAAAAGAAGATTGCGTGGTCTAGTGATATAGTAGGTAGACCCTACTTTCAGACATCGCTGGTTGTTGGAGTTTTCATATCGTCATTTCATTTTAAGTTACACATGATATACAGAACAGAAAATTGTTTTTGTGAGCGCAGACATAATAGGAACCTATCACAAATCGAATAGGACTACCAGTGACGTACATTTTAATATCGCACTTTCTTGTACGGACTGTCTCAAACCGATATGCCGGGGCACGGGGTTTTAAGACATGGACCGAAAAAAGCGGTATCGAGAGTTGAAAGGGTTTACTCTATATCTGTACAACTATTTTTTTAGACCATTTAGGTAATACAAAGACCCAAGGTTGTATACAAATCAACACATTAATGCTAAATAAATTATCTTTATATCATTTGGTACATTTTTGCTTCGCTAAGGGTGCTATTTGGATTCCTGTGTGGATTATAAGTATTTTATAAGGCTTAATTACTGAGCCATTCTTTTCAATAATTATTAAAACCATGAGTTGTCTCAAATTTAGAATAACAATTGCTCCAAAATAAAATAGTTTTCAACTGGAAGTTGTTTTTTTTAATTATTCTTTTTTTCTTTAGGGAGGGGGGAAGACGAATTACCCACTTCCCCCCATCTGTTTATTTATTTCTTGAGGGGAAGATTTATTTCTTTTCATCCTTCCCTATACACATACAAAAATTATAATGCGTTATATTTTACAGGTTTGCAATTTTTTCATCCATAACTGTTTCATGACGTAGTAGTAGACGAAACAGCAAAATGACATGCACTTTTGAACTGGCCAATCTATACGTGTGCAAAAGCAAAAATGGCGAGTCCTCACCTATAACAGTATCGGATGTTGCCAAAGCTATGGAACTATACGAAAAAGAAGAAAATGGAAAATTGGTATATACCCTTTGTGCGTTGGTGGGATTCGCATTTTTAGCTTATTACTTATTCCTATGGATTTGGAAAGGGTTGAAAAAGTTAGTGTCAGTCATCGCACAAGAACTACGTGTTGTTGTCAAAAACTTTACATTCACAGGTAAATAAGTTAAATAACCTATTTGCATATTCCAGAAAAAACGATAACAACAAGAAATCATTTAATTATGTATTGAATACTCCTAAGAATAAATGAAACGTATAGTTGATTTTAATAATTATGAGATAGATTTTAAGTTAACGTTTTAATATGTGTATTCAACAGCAAAATAATCCCACAACCTTTACATGTAATGCACAAAAACTTAAGTGTTAAATCACACTTCTGTTGTTCAAATATTAGTTTGCATATCAGCTATTATTTTAATCAGATTAATAATTTTCGTTTTATTAGAACTCGAGTTATTTAAATGTAAATTTTGTCCGCAGTATTTTTATTTTTATTTTAGTTAATGGTTTTCGTGTTAACGTGTTGATTACAACATTATTTAACCTTGATTATCATCAGTATTAGAAAGATTGTAATGACCGGAGGGGAGGAACCGATATTGAAAATTTTTTTTTTTTGCCAGAAACCGTTGCAAATGTTATGTAGCGATATGATGAACAGTGTAGAAATGCGTAAAAAAAATACGTTCTCTTTTAGGTGCAACATTGTCAGACACAGGAGGTGCAAAATTGTCAGACACAGGAGGTGCAAAATTGTCAGACACAGGAGGTGCAAAATTGTCAGACACAGGAGGTGCAAAATTGTCAGACACAGGAGGTGCAAAATTGTCAGACACAGGAGGTGCAAAATTGGTAGACACAGGAGGTGCAAAATTGTCAGACACAGGAGGTGCAAAATTGTCAGACACAGGAGGTGCAAAATTTTCAGACACAGGAGGTGCAAAATTGTCAGACACAGGAGGTGCAAAATTGTCAGACACAGGAGGTGCAAAATTGGTAGACACAGGAGGTGCAAAATTGGTAGACACAGGAGGTGCAAAATTGTCAGACACAGGAGGTGCAAAATTGGTAGACACAGGAGGTGCAAAATTGTCAGACACAGGAGGTGCAAAATTGGTAGACACAGGAGGTGCAAAATTGGTAGACACAGGAGGTGCAAAATTGTCAGACACAGGAGGTGCAAAATTGTCAGACACAGGAGGTGCAAAATTGTCAGACACAGGAGGTGCAAAATTGTCAGACACAGGAGGTGCAAAATTGTCAGACACAGGAGGTGCAAAATTGTCAGACACAGGAGGTGCAAAATTGTCAGACACAGGAGGTGCAAAATTGTCAGACACAGGAGGTGCAAAATTGTCAGACACAGGAGGTGCAAAATTGGTAGACACAGGAGGTGCAAAATTGGTAGACACAGGAGGTGCAAAATTGTCAGACACAGGAGGTGCAAAATTGTCAGACACAGGAGGTGCAAAATTGGTAGACACAGGAGGTGCAAAATTGTCAGACACAGGAGGTGCAAAATTGTCAGACACAGGAGGTGCAAAATTGTCAGACACAGGAGGTGCAAAATTGTCAGACACAGGAGGTGCAAAATTGTCAGACACAGGAGGTGCAAAATTGGTAGACACAGGAGGTGAAACATTGGTAGACACAGGAGGTGCAAAATTGTCAGACACAGGAGGTGCAAAATTGTCAGACACAGGAGGTGCAAAATTGTCAGACACAGGAGGTGCAAAATTGTCAGACACAGGAGGTGCAAAATTGGTAGACACAGGAGGTGAAACATTGGTAGACACAGGAGGTGCAAAATTGTCAGACACAGGAGGTGCAAAATTGTCAGACACAGGAGGTGCAAAATTGTCAGACACAGGAGGTGCACCGTTGTCAGACACAGGAGGTGCACCATTGGCAAAACCACTGGGTAATTTGTCTAAAGCTCCCTCCTCAAATGAAGCAACATTCAATGAACTGAAACCGATAAACGAAAGTGGAACCACAGTTGCATGTTCTTTAGGAGTCGCAGACTCGAATAAAGAGGCAATGCCAATTCTAAATAAAGCTAATAGTGTTGAAGATACCAATGAAATCTTAAACAACATCTTACAAAATCTTAAAAACGTAAATTTTTATGAACTCGTTAAAAAAGCAAACTATAATCATTCTGATGATACACATGAATGCGTAGAGAAGAAAAATATCAGTGGCATACATTCTGATAATAAACTGTAAGTGTTTGTTTTTATATTGTTTCATATTGCATATTATTAAAAATAATTGTATTTACTATTATAATGTATGAAAAATATTTATTTATTTTGCCTCTATTACCTGCAGTTTTATGGAAGAGTTTGTTGTTTCAATAATGCTTCTGTTTCAATTACCTTTTTTGATTTTATCGGGTATATTTTTATAGAGAGATAAAAAGTGTTAAAGACATTCATGGATTCATTTCATCCTAAAACAAAATGTTACATTATATAGGTAGATAACTAAGATGAGTTTAAGATAAAAATCAAAAACGACTATTTCATTAAAACAAAAACGTTTTATTTACTTTGGGACCTGTAGCGTTTCTTTCAGACAATCGGTTTTGAAACTTCCAGTCAAGTTGTAAATCATAAGAATGGTTTAAATGTATACATTTTTAAAATTTAGTTCCGAGGGAGGCGATTAATGTGTTTGAAGAGGGCGGGGTGGATTTGCTGTGAGATGCCTGCTAATTTAATAGCAATTAAATTTTTCTGTTGCTTATTTTTCGTCTTTTCAGTAACGTTTTCTTGTTGGGAAACATCACAGTCAACGGCTGTAAAAACGTTCTGGTACATGGCGATCAACATTTTTACAAGAAATCAAAAGAATCAACTCAAGTTCGCAAAGTAGACTAGAAAAACGTTCTGGTACATGGCCATCAACATACTAACAAAATGACAGACTTTTAATAACTAAACAAATAAAGCTTAAATCTCAAAACAAATAGAATTGTAACAGTTGAGTGTTAACCTTGAGTTGTGAAAGTTGATTAATCAAAAGTAGATGGTGTTAACTAACTGAAAAACAATATAGGTGGGTTTACTTATTTAACCAGGGTAGAATTAAGATGTGGCCTCTGGTCGGATTTCTTTTATGCTGTAACATTAGGTGTGGAAAGAGAAACCGGAAAACCCCGGAATGGCAGTGTAAAAGACGTAGATCTATTTAGTGCTTTGACGTATTTTAAATTATTTGCGCAATTAATTTGTTTTTGCAGGTTGTCCGGGCTCAGCCAATCCACCCTCGTGTGATATATAAAAAGTTCATTCAGAACTTAGAAGATAACAATATCTGTTTTTATTTTTCAAAATTACGAACACAAAATAATAACTCCTGAAAGTATGTTATATTTAATGTTGCCGTTCACTCTGACTAGTTGAGGTACTGATCGTGAACCTCAACTATCACGGTAAAATCGTCCATTTTCCATCACACGCATTATTCAGGAAAACAATACAATCCTTCGTAGGCGAAATTAAGGTACAAAGACAAGTAGTTTCGCATTGTCGAAAAAAGTGATGTAACACAGATAAACTTAAGGACTTGGTGTTGATAGATCAAGTCATGTAGTGATAAACTAAACTTAATATACCAGAGATGTTCTCTAATGACTTTACCATCTGCACTAATTCGTTTAAATTCCACAGTCAAAACAAAGTGATGAAAAATAGACGATACAATTGCGACATCGCAACAAACAATTCGATAGATTATGGAAGTATTGCCAGAAAGTTATTCGTCACAATGATTGAACAAAGTGTTAGCAAAACTTCTATGTACTCTGATACATGATGATAGTCTTATGTGTTTATTTTTTCTTTATATTTCTGGCTGCCTATTTCTGCCATTTGATAAATTGTATTTTAGATTAGGATTGTACGCTAATATACATTGAATTATTTGCGGTATACGCCTTTTTGCAAACAAACAAAAATATTCCTTAAAAAAAATTCCATTTAAAAATGAGAATTTTTACTTTACGAGACAAATAGCTCCAGTTCCATCTTCACTTAAACGTTTAGACAAATTAAACAATTGCTAGAGAACAACTAAATTCTCGAGCGACCTAGTTTGACGAGTGGGGTTCGATCATAATATTGACACTGATTTTGTGTCAGCTTTAGCCATAAAAGAAATGTATTACTATTATAATCAATGTTAGAAAAGTTCAAATCGAGAGAACTTGAAAATAATGGTTTTAGGTTAAAGCTACATTTCTATTTGTTTTCATCAAGCCTAAGTTATAACCTGTATTTTCACTTTCGTAAGACCAACTTGATTTGCTGTACAGGAAGTCAGTGGTTGATAACCTGACAGCCCCACAACTAACTCTTCTAAATAACATTGTTATCGCTTGCGATAGTGTGGGTGCCTTGCTAGTCCAAAATATTGTGTCTCTATCCAGTACACTGTTGCAGTTACACTCTTGATAAAAACCTAAAGCGTGAGTTACACAGCTTTTCATTTAACTTTAAAGGTAACAGTGTCAAGTCATTTTAAGATAAGCCAGATAAGAAAATAAAAACTTTTTAAATTATTTATCGACGTAATTAAGTGTACCTAGCCCTAAATCTTCTATTTGTAAATTCAAACAAAAAAACAACAAGAAATGGATTTTAACTGCAGATCATTTATTTACATTTCATGTTGGTCTAGAGCAAAGGTTCCCAAAGTAGATACTGGAATAAACCAAGGAGGGTGGACTATAAGAGCATCGAGAGAATTTAGGGGTTGTGGGATAAAAAAGGCATACAGATAAATACTCAATGGTCGACCTCCCAAGCCAAAGTAAGAGTAGGCCATACAAGGTTCTGTCAACACTACATTTTTTGTTTATATATTATTATATTTAAGAAAAGTATCGATTACAATATATTGTCGATTACAAAAAAACAAAACAAAAAAATCCGTCTTGCTATTTTATGAACATCTATACTTCGTGGATATAAAATTCACCGAACTATTTACAGTACGGTAGACGAAAGAAGAGCGAAACACGAGTATCGAATGCATAATTGTATACAGTATACTGATTGCTAATCAAATATGAAACAAATGTATGAATAATATTGTTTGATAACAAATTTAACATGCATACAAATATAAGCCTACTAATTCCTGTAGATCTTTTAAAGACCCATATTTTTTTATGATCTCAGTAGTCCGAAAACTTTGGGAACCTCTAGACCTCAAGTAAGGCAACATAAAAATGTATAGGTAAGAATATTAAATGATAACTTAATCTAACAGGGAAAAATCATCACCAATGTGTAAGTACAGACAATAAACATTTAAATACACACAAACTGTTTCAAGAAAATAGAAAAAAATAGTATGTTTTTGAGTTTGTTTTTTTTACACGCTTAACCGTAAACAATAAAAAAAACTTTATATTCTGACGAAACTAGAAGATAGTTGATTCCCTAACCAACGACAACAGTAGCCGTGTATTTCTGACAGGCGTTGAAGGTGGTGAAGTACGCATCCTGACACAGCTGGTGCTGTAGCTGGAAGCAGTCGCAGATGGAGTGGTACCTGGTGCGGTCAGCCTCGCACATGTCAATCAACGACTGGATATTCCCGTTGACAAACACGTCCAGGGGGATAACTGCGCCATCGAAACCGTCGACGTCGATGGGACAGCTGCTGCTGGAGTTACCGCCGATGTCTTGGAATCTCTGGGTGGCGAACTCCGCGGAGAACTTGAGGAACTCCCAGGCGTCCGTCCACTCGTCCAGCGTGACGCAGCTGTCGTTGTTGAAGTCGTAGCGTTTCGTCAGGTCGGCTTTGATCTCCGCGCCGGTGACGTTGCCATCCTTGTCTGCGTCGTTTTCGTCGATGAGTGTCTGGAGACGGTTGGCTATTGGTCCGCTGTGGGTGAACGGGCACGGGTTCTGGCTAAGTGTCACCGCGATGATGACACAGTGAACCATCAAACAGAGAAACATTTTGATAGACATCTGCAAAATATATTTTTTAAAATTAAGAAATAACATTTTAAACTTAATGCTGTCTAGTATAGCAAAAATTGCATTCAAGCAAAATAACTTATTGAATATGAGCCCATCTTCTTATTCGTTCTTAATTTTAGTGATAGAAGGAATCACTCCAAGTATACGTGTCAACTGATTATTCGCCATTGAGGCCATTGACACCGATTTCAGCCTGCTTTTCTTTTTGGATTTGCTTCTATAGCAACAAACTACAAGGCAGCAGTTGTTTGATTTTGGAGTTGTCTCTCCTAGAAGAGTGGCTGTCCCTAGCTAACGAGCCTCATCTGCCCGAAGGTTCGAACTCGAGACTTCTCGGTCTTGCAACCATTAGCTTTACCGACTCGACCACGCTGAATTGCCCTTCGATCCGGGTCTCAGTATGCATGGATTGTGTGTCAGTTGAAATTCCTGTGATACTATTGAAGTTACGATATATCAAACAAACAAAAAATGATTCATAATATTTCTAAGAAATATTCAATGTTTTTCTTCGGCAGGTCGAAAGCTCAGAAAAGCATCGCATCAACTCGAGTTAAAGACGGTTTATATATATATATATATATATATATATATATATATATATATATATATATATATATATATATATATATATATATATATATACAACATGTATAAATGTCTATCTTTCTCTCTCTCTCTATATATATATATATATATAAATATATATATATATATATATATATATATATATATATATATATATATATATATATATATATATATATATATATATATATATATATATATATATAATTACTTATTATTATTATTTATACGGTATAAACAAAAGCGCAACTTACCTTAGTAACTTTGTAAAGAATTGATTAGATCTTTCAATAGAAAGGTTAGTCTCGTCACTTTATATCTTAAAATGTCGATACAAGGCCTTACTTTGCCAAATGTAAAGGTATGCACTGAAGGTAAAGGTCACGAACTAAATCTAAATGATATTTTTGTACTGACTAATTATAAATTTTATGCGTGTTCCTATTTAGCTACGCCAAACATTTAAACCAAATAAATAGGTTTTGACCTACGTGTCAAAATAGAAAGAAATTGGTCCGGTTAGTGTGGTCGAAGTTTACAATTTAAATTAACATTTTTTATTGTGCTTTGTATGGGGGATGTCACGTAGACATTGTTTTGAGGACTATGTAAATTTATTTTTAAATTAACAACGTTTGTAAGCAACCATAGTTAGTTTGTATATATGCTATAAATGTGCTGTACACCATAAAGGTTATAAAGGCATTTTGTTACAGGTTTATCGCACACCATGAGGCATATTTAATTATCTGCGCAGTCGATTATTAGAACCCTATAATTAAACACATTATAATGGATTCTTAGGTCTCAAAGGGAAGCCTTACTTATTTTATTTTAAATTAAAATTAAAGATTATTTAATTAATATTCACAGATTAGTTGATTTATCAGTTTTAAAAAAAGCAATCAGCGTGAAGGGGGTGGTTGGTGTATAGGGGATGGGATGGGGCGGGCCAGGCTACCAAAGCAGTGTCACGTGTTATTTACATTGTGGTGTTGCTATTTATGGTGTATGGGGTTGAATGCTGTCGTTTTCCAGACGTCAACTATAAATTAAGTCTAGTATCTGTCCACCCGAATGTACCTTGTCGTGTTTTGCTCTACTGTTCCAAATAGTCTGTCTATAGATAGCTACTGTCCTTGTTTTTTGCTCTTGGTCCATCCTGTCTCTTTGTTTAGTGCTAGCAGGGGTCTCCAAACTACGGCCTGCGGGCCGTATGCGGCCCGCGATGTCCTCTCATCCGGCCCGCGGAGATCTTTTTGTCCACTGAAAACAATGTTTGTTGGAGGTGGCTGAAGAACTTTGCCCATAACATTCAAAATTCAATTTGAAAATGTAGCTTAGGGTGCAAATACCATTGCAGACATTGGTGAAAACACTGTGACTCAAATAGCGAAAAATGCAAGCAAGTTTGGCCATTTTTCAATTGCAATGGATGAGTCGCTGGACAGCTGTTCCACCTCTCAACTGCTTGTGTTCATTAGAATTGTGGATGAAGACATAAACATAACACAAGAACTGACTTCCCTACATAACATGTATGGCACTGTTACCGGGGAGGATATTATATCCAATGAGGTAAAAATAAACATTTGCTGATTAAAACTTGGATTGGACTAACCTCAGTTACCTGACTGTTGATGGAGGAAAGTACATGAGTGGCGTAAAGAAAGGCTTGGTTGGACAAGCAAATGAGATAAACATTATACAACCAATATCCCTGCACTGCATTATTCACCAGCAAGCTTTGTGTGCTAAATGTATGGACATCACCAATGTACTGAATCCTAGGGTGAAGATGGTGAATTTAATAAGGCCACATGGGCTCAAACATAGATAGTCCAGAGACATGTTGAAAGATGCAAATACAGAATCGCAAGATTTACCATATTACACAGCAGTAAGATGGCTAAGTTTTGAGAAAATTTTGAGCAGAGTATTTACGTTAAGAAAGGAAATAAGTGACTTACTGGATAGTAAAGGCAAGCTATAGTCATTAAAGACTGATAAAGAGTGGGTATGGATATATACCTTTGATGCAGACAAAACTACTCACTTAAAATTTCTGGACCTAAAACTACAAAGGGAGTAAAATCTATTTTCTGATCTATACACTCATTTAAAGGCCTTCATATCCAAACTTGTCTTGATTTTGGAACGGGTACTGGCCAACAACTTGACGCACTTTCCGCAGTAAAAGGTCTTCATGGCTGAAGAAACAGCTGAGTTCCTGAGGCCATTTATATGCTCGATCAACAAGACCTCCAGCTGCAGTTTCAGCAGCAATTTTCTTACTTAGATTCAGATGCAGAAGAAGTGAGACTGTTTCAAAACCCATTTGAAGCAAATATGGCTAGTTGCCCAGATAAACTCCAGCTGGAGGTCATTGAATTGCAAGAAAATGACCTCCTTAGAGACACGTTCAAAGAATGTCGGGTGGGTTTTTATAAGTTTTTGCACAAGGAAGACTTTCCTAATATTAAAACTTTTGCATCAAAGAACCTTTCAAATTAAGGAACAACAAATCAGTGGTTACAAAATCATTTTCAAGAATGAATGATATGAAGAACAATTTAAGAACAAACTTGGACCTCAAGTCGGTCCCCGACAGTGTTTCTTTCAGCCTTTTTTCGGGAGGGGGGGGGGCTTATTTTTTCATAAATTATATTTCGTTGGGGGTTGGGGGGGGGGTCGTTCTTGAAGGGGGGGGGGGTGGAGGGAGGGGGGAGCTTCTCCACCCAAAAGAAATGCCTGTAAGAAACTCTGGCCCCCGAACTGATATTTGATAGTTAATGCGGCCCTCGGGCTGAAAAGTTTGGAGACCCCTGTGCTATAGCAATGTCCATATTAACAGTGTTTTGCTTTGTTTTCTCTTTTTACTTTCTTTTTTGCCTCAGACATGTAATTCAAAGCGTCAGTTTGCCTTGCATATTATTTGTTCGCTTCAGCAAAACAGTTTTCATAATTAAAGAAAAGAATACCATTTTTTTTTTTTTTAGAAATACAATAAGCTCTAATAGAATCTGTTATTTGGCCAATGTATGCTTTTCAAAAATTTACCTATTTATAAGATTGAGTAATTAAAAAATCTAAAGTTTCTTTTTTTGGTTATGTTAAAGAAATAATTTAATACTAATTCTATTACAAAAACGTATATAAAAATATTTATCATTTAATATTTTATGAAACAGTTAGCAATATTGGTATATCTTCATTTCATAATTACAAACTTTCATGTTACGCGAACCAGATTTTTAGGTACGGGTTATATCCCCTTGTTGTTTTACTTTACTTAAACATGATTTAAATTAGCTAACATAATTGATTTTTAATATTTAATCTAAAGCTATTGTTAAAGCTACTTAGTCAATTATATATATATATATATATATATATATATATATATATATATATATATATATATATATATATATATATATATATATATATAAAGCAAAGTGGTCGGGTGCCCGATAGGGCACTTCCCGGCGCCGCAGGCGCGTCAAATTTGGCACGAAGGTGCCTTATGGCAATAGAACACGAGGGCCGGTGACGGTTCGGCAAAAAGTCTACGGAGAGTGGGTCAAAACTGACCTCGACTGACCGGCGCCTTATATGGGCTATATTACGAAAACAAAATTCTTCCGACGACCCCCCTTGAAATTTTGTGAGGTGGTAGGAGAACACCTTGGGGTGTCACAAAAAACTCGCCATGTCCGGGAAAAATCGGGAAATGGGTCAAAACTGACCAGTTGTATTTCCCAATATAATCTTTGTATTTTATGGGAAAAACAGAGGGTCATTTCAAAGCAGACTTTAGGGTACTTAAACTCAGTATATCTGGCTAATTTTTTGCATGCTCCTAGGTCAATGGCTTGACCTTTAGGGAAAACTGTCGGTCACACTCAAAGCCCTCGACGAGGGCTAAAAAGTGACCGCGAGTGAAATTCTCTTTATATGAGCTCTATTACGAAAAAAAATTTCCTCCGACGACCCCCCTTGATATTTTGTGAGGTGGTAGAAGAACACCTAGGGGTGTCACAAAAAACTCGGCATATCTGGGAAAACTTTGTAAAGCGGTCAAAACTGACCAGTTGTATTTCCCTATATAATCTTTGTATTTTATGGGAAAAACAGAGGGTCATTTCAACGCAGACTTTAGGGTACTTAAGCTCAGTATATCTGGCTAATTTTTTGCATACACTACTATAGATGACTAGGCCGTATGGAAAAACTGTTGGTCAGACTCAAAGCCCTCGACGAGGGCTAAAAGATGATCTTGAGTGAAATTCTCCTTATATGATATATATATACATATATATATATATATATATATATATAATACTGATATTCCCTAGCACTAGTCCACACCTCCCTAAGCACTAGTACATAATTTACCTAGCACTAGTCCATACCTCCCCTAGCTCTAGCCCACACTTCCCCTAGCACTAGTCCACACCTCCCCTAGCACTAGTCCACACCTCCCCTAGCACTAGTCTACACCTCCCCTAGCACTAGCCCACACTTCCCCTAGCACTAGTCCACACCTCCCCTAGCACTAGTCCACACCTCCCCTAGCACTAGTCCACACCTCCCATAGCACTAGTCCACACCTCCCCTAGCACTAGCCCACACCTCCCCTAGCACTAGTCCACACCTCCCCTAGCACTAATCCACACCTCTCTAGCACTAGTTTCGAAAGCACTGTTTGCTATTGAGCTTGATAACAACTATTTAGAACTACTGCTTATGGCATGGGTGATATTGTTATGTAACGTTCAGCATTTCTCATCAGGCTCATAAGACAAATATTGATTTTTAAAAGCTGTAATTAATAACTTAAATAACTAACAGTTTTGCTGTTTAGCTTTTATACTGAAAATGCCTCATCTAAATTTATGCCCAATTGACAATATTAGATAAGATAGAATAACGTGTTTAAACTTAAAAGCTGCTACGATTTTCCTGATTAGTTCCATAAACATCTGTCTATAATTCCACCAATCCCTCTATTGACGTCTTTAAAAAATCCTAGGTCGAGGATGTTTTTCTGTAAACCGAAATCAGGAAAAGTGCGTTTAGATTTTTAAATTATTTTTTTTTTTAAAGTTGGAGTAGATAAATCTATTTTTAAACTGGCAGCTGATTGGTCGACGCATGTACCACTTCGTGATCAGAGGTCAACCAGTAGGTCAATAGTAAAAAATAGAGAGTAAAAAATAAAGTTCTTTGATAACAATTTTCCAATACAATCTCGGACTGTACAGTAAAGCAATACAGAAAAATGCCAGATATTTTTAATTAATGCCGTCCAGTTCCTCATCACGTGGTATGCCGACTGCTTGTTCCGAGGTCACTAAAACATGAATTCTACTTCACCTTCATGTGAACAGTCAGGTGAACTCTGCTTCAACTGTCATCTTGGCATTCAGGTTAACTTTGATTCACCTGCTACGTGAGATAGTCACGTCGGAGGAGCTAACCGTTAAATTTAATCCATGTCAGTCCAACTCGTGTCAGACATAGTGGCATAGTATTTGACTTGTCAAACTCATGTGTCAGACATAGTGACATAATATTTGACTTGTCAAACTCATGTGTCAGACATAGTGACATAGTATTTGACTTGTCAAACTCATATGTCAGACAAAGTGACATAGTATTTAACTTGTCAAACTCATATGTCAGACATCACATAGTGGTACATTATTTAATTTAACCATATCTACAATGTAGGTCGAAGATTGGAACAAAAACTAAAGTTTACCAATCGTCATCATTTTTTCTTATCACCATGTCTTCCTGGGTCGACCCCTAAGATCCTTACCCCGGGGGTTCCACTCCAGGGCTTGCCCGATCCTGGAGCGCGTGGGAGGGGGCGGAAGGAGGGCTAGAGAGTCGGCGTGGTGTACCGCATGGCTGGGTGACGTAGAGAATTATATATACGAGCTGACCCGCGCCGTAAGCATACGCCGCTATTTAGTTGTTTTATTTTCTACTTTTCATTAATTCATAATTTGTGAATTCTACACTACTCTCCCTCCCCCCTCCCCCGCCCACGTGAAAGCAGCCGTCCGTGACGACTGTGTACTTACGATAATGAAAAGATCAAGTAGAACTTGTTACCTCCCCTTAGTTTCAAATTGTTTAAAAGCTAATTATATATATATATATATATATATATATATATATATATATATATATATATATATATATATATATATAATTATGTTTAACCTAATTAGTTTGTTTTCTGAGATACATTGATACCTGCTAAAGAAATGGAGGATCAACTTCGCAATGGACTTGCAGTACCATCATTAGACGAGCACTCAAAACAGATCAACTACATCAGCTGCCTTATTCAAGTCTTGAAATTTTATTTTACCTTTGCATGTTTCTTAAAGCAGGTTAGTCAATGTTAACCATAAGCAGATCAGTCAAAACAAAGTCTAGCGGAATTGATCACTGGCCATAATAGGGACCAACATCATTTATCCATACCTACAGCTCTACAACTATTGGCAGACTTTCGAAAAGTATGTCTTCTTCTTTCGTGTATGGGCCCCCGTTTGTCTGAGGCATGTCTTAGCAATGGCGTAGGCAGGGGGGGGGGGGGGGTTAGGGGGGTCATACCCCCCCATAGACCCTCGGTATATATATATAAAGTGTGAAGGGGGGTGCAAATCGAAATTTCGAGGGGGGGGGGTGCAAATCGAAAGTTTTAGGGGGGCGGGGGGTGCCAATTGAAAGTTTGTCCCCGGGTAAAAATTGGAAACCCCCCCTCCCCATCTTGAGACGATCCTGGCTACGCCACTGTGTCTTAGCGTCATCTAATTAATCCATCGGTAAGTGTCAATAAAGGGAAATAAACATATAAAAAGACGCGGACCATTATTTATTTAAAGGTTACGTCCCCTGAAAATGCAACAAGTCTACAGTTCGTTTTCTTGATTTAGGATACTTTAATTAAAAGTTGTTAACTTGTGTGTCATTCGGTTCTCGACGAAAGTAAAAAAAAACGGATACGTTATTTAAAATCTATAGTTTGTTTAAAATTGTATAAAAAAATATAGCTTACATTTTTAATAGAAAAATTCGATTTAAAAATTTTAAAAATATTTCTCACATCTAGGCTTACTTTTAGTCATAAAACAGTGTCCGTGGTTGCTTCCTAGTGGCATCACATGGCGACTGTGGAAGGAGGGGGGGGGGGGTTGTGGTGCGCATTGGGGTAACCTCATTTAGGAGTGACACCACGAGGGGAAGTCAATACCAATGTTTCAACCGGTTAAATTAATAAAATAGTAGGGGACAGGGTTGACACCAAACCGTGAACTGTCGCGGGGGGGGGGGGGGGGGGTGACACCCGGCCTAGTGACGCCACTATTTGTACCCAACGACTTCATGTTGCTGGTACTGTGGACAAGGGTTGAAGCAGACCTACACAAAGTATATGGGTCTCTGCTACATCGTCAGCTGTGTGCTGTTGGCCGTCACACATCGTACCTGATGGTAGATTCAACAAACATGCACATATATATATATATATATATATATATATATATATATATATATATATATATATATATATATATATATATATATATATATATATATATATATATATATATGTGTGTGTGTGTGTGTGTGTGTGTGAATATATACCTTATTGTATATATAGAGAGTGGGACTGTCTTTGTGTATTAGGTATTTACACATAAAAATATGTATAAACGTTAACGTGTAAAAATAAAAAAATAGATACAAATTAAAACCTATAAAATGTAGGCCTATATTTAATTTCATCAAATAAAATTTTCACAAATGACTTTTATTGGTTACTGATGTAATTCTCATAACTATAATGTGCCGTGACATTATTTTCATAATTATATCTTTGTGCTAGACACCTTTCTGTAAAACAACTATTTAATATCAAATAAGATGATTCATTGTCACAATCGCTAGGGACTATCTAGTTAGCAAGTCAAAACATTATCCTTCATGTACTGTCTCCTAGAGCACTAGGGAACTATAAACTCTACAAAACTTTTATCTCTCAGTTTTAAGCACTTATTTAGTGTACTTTTCGATAAAGTACTTTTAACTTGTCTTCATCTACTTTTAATGTTAACCCAACTATCAAAATACAAAGTGACTTACAATTTCTTTTATAATGTAGCTACTGCAATAAAAAGTAAATTTTCGGTTTTTCTGTCGCTTTGAATGACAAAGTAACCGAGGCATCAATGTAGTGAGGTTATGCCACTTTGTGTGAACACAACAGTGATGTGATACAACACATTCAATATACAACACCAAAAACGGAGCAGTTTTGTTTATTTTATTTTTATAAGTATGAATTGTGGAGACGTAAATAACAATCAACTTTTAAATGTTATAATTAGTAAAAGTGCATCGCATGTGTAAAATTATAACTGTTGTTTTTCTATACAGTTCCACATTTTATTACAATACAAAAATCACATTACTATGCTGGCCAAGAATTTGGTGTAATATGCGATTTCAGGTCGTAATTGTTTTTCTACTACAATTTGCGAGTGAAAGATTCACCCAACGACGATGTCATTCATGGTAGAGGTGGAATCGGTCGTCATGCTTTCATTCATGCTTGTGCTCATGCTTGTTTCCGTGGTCATGCTGCCACCCATGCTGCCTCCACTCATATGCCCCATCATGCCCATCATGCCCATCATGGTATCCATTGAGCCTCCACTCATGGTGCCACTTGATGTATCATTGGTCGTACTTCCGCTCATGCCTCCCATATGCCCCATCATGCCCATCATGGTGCCACTTGATGTATTGTTGGTCGTACTTCCACCCATGCCTCCCATATGCCCCATCATGCCCATCATGCCCATCATGCCTCCAGACGTGCTTCCATTAGTGCTGCCCATGTGCATCATCATACCGTTTACAGCAACAAAGGCTACTTGCACGATAAGCATGATCATCATCTTCAGCAACATCTGTAAACAGAGATACCAAATTGCATTTGATGATATTTTATAACGAACTTAATATATGATACACGTAACATAAAATAAAATGTAAAATATCTCATATTTTACTACAACATTATTAAAATGTATTGTAGGCATATACACTAGATCTGATTTGCCAATTTCACTCGAAATGTTAATTAAAGACATGAAAAAAGTAAATCACCACTTCAGTGCTAAAAATGTATTATTTATTACTCTCTGAAAATAACATCCTATTTTACAGGAACTACCCATAGTTCAAATACATTTTAAAATCTTTTAAAGAACACACTTTAATACTGTCAGATGCTGATTACACAATCAGTGAGGAGCTTAAAACTTTTTGTAATTCTGCTCACCGTGGTAGGACAGAGCTGATAATTCCGCTTCTTACTGTTCATGAAGTATATGTTAGCCTAAGATCTCTTAAACCGTCTTCAACAACTTCGTTTGATGATATCTCTAATAATATATTGAAGATTTCAGCTCCAATAATTTCCGAAGTTTTAACCTATGTCTATAACCTCTGTATTGCCAAGCATTATTACCCGACACATTTTAAGCATGCTAAGGTTATACCACTACACAAAAAAAGGTAACATCCAAGATGCTAATAACTACAGGCCAATTTCTATACTTTCTTCCCTCTCCAAGCCACTAGAAATACATATAAACAAATGCATGTCAAACTACCTAGAAAAGCTCAAGCTTTTCCATAGTAATCAGTCTGGGTTTAGAAAGTTTCATTCGTGTCACACTGCTCTGATTAAGATGAATGAAAACTGGCTTAAAAATATTAACAATAACCTACTCTGTGACTCGCTGTTCGTCGATTTCAGAAAAGCCTTTGATTCTATTGATCACACCATACTTCTTAAAAAACTAATTCCATACAAATTCCACGACTTTACAGTTAGGTTACTTCACTCCTTTTTATCTAACCGATCTCAACGCGTGTTTCACCTCAATACCATCTCTTCACAGAAATATGTTAATATAGGGGTTCCACAGGGCTCAATCTTAGGTCCTTTACTTTTTTCTTTATACATTAATGATCTTCCATTACACATTGACGCTGATCATTGCGAGATGTTCGCTGATGATACTTCGTTACATGACTTTGCAGACAGTGCTGAGTCACTCAGTTACAAACTTCAAACGTGTGCCAATCAGCTTGCTACTTGGACAAAATTTAACAAAAGGATACTTCATCCCGATAAAACCAAGTCAATGTTTATTACAACTCATCAGAAACGCCTTCGTCTTCCATCCACCGCATTAAACATTACTATAGACAATTCAAACATTGAACAGGTAGATAGTTACAAATGCCTAGGATTGGTTATAGATCACAACCTCACTTGGTCCGATCATATTCATTTTCTAAGAATGTCCTTATTAAAGACAACCTTTCAATTAGCAAGGATAAAGAACTTTCTCGACTATAGGAGCAGGCTAGTTTTTTATGAAGCTTTTATTCAGTCTAGGTTGGATTATGCTTCTGTAGTGTGGAGCGGCAGCTTTATTACTAAGCAGCGTCCTCTCCTATCTTTACAAAAAAGGGCTATAAAACTGGTTACTGGCTTGTCTAGTAGTCTGGATTCTTTTCTTACAACTAAAATACTTCCATTAAATAAAAAGATAATATATACTAAATCAATTTTCTTATATAAAATATTCCACGAAACAGCCCCCTCTTACTTATCAGATCTATTTTCTTTTAACATAAAATTAAATCGTCGTCTTAATTTACCATTCCCATATTCAACTTTTTTCCAAAAACATAGCTTCGCCTGCTCTGGTTCTAATTTGTGGAACAATCTTCCTAATAAAATAAAGCTATCTAGATGTGAAAATATTTTCAAATCTAAACTAAAACTAAAATTATTTAATGACCTAACTGACTCATTGTAACATTTCTCATTCATCTATTATATTCTCTTTTTTTTTCTCATTATGTATGATAACTATGTAACATTGTTTCTTTATTCCACATTTTTAGTGCTATGTTACTGCTATGTGTTATTGAATTGTTTTATTTGTTTAAACGGCCAATGTGAAAAAAGGCCTTTGTGCCTACAATTGTAACCGTTTTTTTTAAATAAATTTGAATTTGAATGATAAAAAGACTGTTATTTATAGCCTTTAATCAACGTTAGTTAATTATGCTGTATATTGTGTCATATCAGCATTTCCATGAACATGTTTGTAAGATAAGTTTGCGTGGCAAAAAAAAATGACAATATTTAGCTTCTATTTATAACCATTATTAACTTAACATTATCCCTAGTGAAGTCTGATCAAACTAGAAAAAAAAAACACCAACCTTTGATCGCTTGATGATTGTCGACCGCTACCACTTGCCCACCAAACGTTCGAATTCTCCTAACGTAGATCTTTCTTAAATTTATAGCTTCACCTTGGGACAAATATTTTGAAGTTCCTTTCAGCTGCACTGTCCAAATTATAAGACAATTTTCACTTTTTTAAAATTCAAAATTGAAATTATTTTCCAAGGACATACAGTCATTATTGTTGTAGGTGTTAAAATCTAGAACAAAGTATTTAAAAACGATGTATGGTCGTGTTATCTGTTTGATAGGACTTTAAAATTTGGAACAGCTGATTTAAAACGTTAAAACATGCAGGTGTAAGCACATTAAAACTTAGTGGGGATGAGATTTAAACAGATGGGACGACATTAGACGTAGCTTATAGTGTAGTGTAGGTTTTCAAGGTTTTGGCCAATTATTTCTGTAGATATTGGATCCTGGATTCTAGGACTTCTGTCTACGTCGTGGGGAGTAATATCATCATCATGTTAGGGGGGGGGGGGAGATTATCACTGCATACAATGCATTTCTAGACACCATTTTGTTTTATAACAGTACATAAATCTACGTATCTGACTATTAGATGTTGCTGCTACGTTTACTTGTTCTTGGTATTGATTGCATCGATTCTATTAAATTAGATATTCCTTTTAGATGGGAATATTGGAATATAAAAAAAAATTGACAAAGTAAATTTTAAAAGAATAAGAATAAAACTGTGTATTCTGCATGTACCAAGCGTATAAATATTTTATAGCTGCCATCTTTAATATTGCTTGGCTGTACGATACGATTCACAGATCACACTAGTAAGTTTCAGTTCATTTGTTATTTTATTATCCGACAAAGAATAAAGCACTTGTCTCATATTATACTATATAAAAGCACTTTGTGTTAGGGAACTTATATGTAAAACTCAAATACAACTTTATTTTCATTCGAATTTAGTAAGAGGTCTAGGTTGAAGGCTAGATGTTTGTAACACACTGGCGTTGAAGATGTGTTTCGAGACTAAGATTTAGACTCTCCATAAAATTGTATAGTTATTTTTTTATACCATTAGCATACTATTAGTGATCAGAACAATTAGTATTAGACCTAAGTATGACAAAAGTCCTATAAGTGTTATCTAAAGCTCACCTGTCCTTTAACACGGATTTGGACAGCTCCGCCAGTTGTTACACTAGTGTCACATTTTCTGGTCACATTTTCAAATGGTGTGTTTAAAGATGTAGACTTGATACCAAAGTTAGAACTCACACTAATGTTCATACATACAAAACACCTATTTCTATACATTCATGCACTATATACAGTATTACTGATATACATTTTAAAATAATATAAATAAGTTGATATATATATATATATATATATATATATATATATATATATATATATATATATATATATATATATATATATATATATATATATATATATATATATATATACATATATATATATACATATATATATGTATATATATATATATATATATGTATATATATATATATATTTATAATTATATATATATATATATATATATATATATATATATATATATGCGTATATGTATTTCTAACCTTTAACCTGTGTACGGGTTATTTAGAGGTTACGTTAGACTAGTCTAGATTCTAGAACATGGGAGAAAGTGCGATTGTGAGCTGAGTTAACCCCGGATTGTTTATTGTTTATGTACTTTTATCCCAAGGTCGAATTCGGGCATATAAGCGGTGTAAACTATTGGTGGGGAGGATTTTGATAACAGCAACAAGTTGAGACTCGCTACTCATTTGATTCACTACACGAGACAACGCTCTGTTCAGAACTTATTTGTTCCCTCTTGGCATATTACCTTCCCGCTAGATGCAAGAATCAGAGGTGGGTGAACTATTAAAGTTAGCAATCGAGTGCTCTGTCCCTCGGCCACATCACCCCATGCCATGGCAGATAAGGTTATTTAAATTGAACACATTCTTAAAGATAATCGTTTTAACATTGCCAAGATAGTTTGCAGCAAAGAAATCATGCAATAACAATCGCTTAAGATAGACCTTGTGGGACGGAATGGTCGAATTGTAGGGCTATTGGCTGCTAGCCCGAAGGTTTAGAATTCTGATATCTGTTAGGACTTGTGACTGTAGGAGTACCCAGCCCTTATGCATACCTTACTAACGTTGGGGAGATTAAGATTGGCTGAGTATAGTGCTGACTACACCATTCCTACATTTGTTGAGATCAATATATGAACTCCACTTCAACTGCCAATGGATCGCTAACTTAAAAAAAAATGAATCTTTAAGATAGACCTTAAAGTGGAATATAAATTCAGCAAATAAAATTTCAGTGTAACGTGTAATTTCTTTTTTTTTTGTCCCAATACCTTATGGGCCTACATAATTTAGTAAACGCGTTAAAAAAAATTTCTACTCCGGTTTTAATTCTAATTCAGTTAGAGTAGAGATTGTGTGTGTGAGAGGGAATGAGAGGGGATTATTCGAGTTTATATAACAAACAAAAACAAGAAACCTTTTTTTCTCCATAAATATTTTTTTAATTTGTGCAAGAATTATTTTTATCTTTGCAACGATAGCGAACTTAATAAAAACATTTTTTTCTTTGAACTTTTCATTAACTTAAACATATTTATACCTAACTTTCAAGGATAAAAATATAAATATTGCTAATAAAATAGTGTTTCTTCCAGACTTTTTTCTCCGGGGGGGGGGGGGCACTTGAAATTTTCGGGGGGCGGTAAACTTTCTTCGGGGGGCGGAAACTATTAAAAGTATATATTTTCTATATAAATTATATAAATTTCATTCCGTTCGGGGGGCGGTAAAAAAATTTCGGGGGGGGGGGGGGCGAACCCCGAAGAGATGCCTGGAAGAAACTCTGGTGTTCTGTAATAGCTTAGTTGTTACATCCTTACAAAAACAGGGTTGTCTGTCACATGGATAAAATTTAAAAGAGAACGGAAGAGACTGGGGTCAAAGTTCACGCGGTCAACAACTGATTTTTGATAAGGCACCACTTGCATTTAACCTTGACATTCATGGTGTCGAATTGTTAAACATTTAACACCGTTTTTGGATAGGTCATTAACAGCTTTACAATCACGAATCGCTTATTCAAAGTGTCTGGAAGTTTAAAATGTGTTGTTTTGTTTTTCATAAATCTCGACAAACAGGCAGGTATCTACACGTTTTAGAAATCAGGGAAGCAAAACTAGAACATAGGGGGTCATCCATAAATGACGTCACGCTTTTTTGACGGTTTTTACCTCCCCCCTCCCCTCAGTCAGTCCTCGTCACAAAAAGCCAGACCCCCACCCCTAAAATGACGTCACACCTCAGCCTACAACCCCCCTCAAAATTGCAATTGAATTTTTCTGCCGATATGGAGTATTTTAATCAATTCCTATTACAATTTATTCAGTTTTCTAAAACGCGAAATAACGTCTAAAATTATCTTTCTAACATGGATTTTTTTATAATGCAAAAGTGTGACGTCGCACCATCTGAACCCCCCTCCCCCTCATCACACAACGTCACAAATTTACGGACCCCCTCCCCCTACGAGTGTGACGTCATTTATGGACGACCCCATAGTACTCAGCTAGAACATTATATTGAGATAGAACAGCTGTTGGAGCTAAAACACCAGTTTAAGTTAATAGAGTTTAATGACCTAAACCATCAGAAAGAACTAGAATAGTTTAATGACCTAAACCATCAGATAGATCTAGAATAGTTTAATGACCTAAACCATCAGATAGATCTAGAATAGTTTAATGACCTAAAACATCAGAAAGAAATAAAATAGTTTAATGACCTAAAATATCAGATAGGACTAGAAAAGTAGACCTAAAACAGACAGACCTACATTTTGGGTCTAAGACAAAGGTTTTAGATCTAAAGTAGATATCTTCGGTCACATGACTTTCTTATTTACTGTTTTTGTTATCTGGTGTTTTTACCTTAGTGGCGACACACTCCTTTGTGCAACCACTTCCTATATTATAATAAAATATGAAAATGCTTGGCTTACAACTTTAATGTATCAAACAGCACACTATCGGTAAATCAATGTTAAAAAAACATTATTTTAAGCTTGTAAAAACGTGTAATATACTGTAATTTTTATTGTATACACATCGAGTCAAACGATCGCTACAAAAGTTAAAATACTTTCAACGTAAGTAAATATTGATATTTGCACTCCTGTATTTATCTCTTACTTCTAGTCCAAACTTTACCCCCGCCAACCCCTACCCTACTGTGCACTAAAACAATCTTAAATGTCTAATCACGGCCGTTTAGGTGGTGGCGATGTTTTCTTTGCTAGCTGAGCTTCAAAAGCTTTCCTGGTTTCCTCGACTTTGGCGTCCTCTAACTGGCATCGACTTCTGGCAATCTGGGGAATAAAATAAGTGGACATGACGGGGAATGTACTGCTACAGCAGTTTAAAATATTAACTACTACATACATGTATGATTAAGACTAGTGAACAGTAGAAAGAGAGTTGTAAAATAATGCAAGTCAACATCTTGAAACTAAAAATTCACATAGTTGATATAGACTAGCAACCATTCCAATTCATAGTTGTCTTAACTCTTGGTGTAACTGATGTTTGGATAGGGTGTGGGGAAAATGCTCCACTATATTAAAGAGAGTCTGTTAAATAAATCTAATCCTGTACAACCCAAAAATCCTATACACCTGTACAACCCGACAACCCTATACACTGGTGCAATCGAACAACCTTACACTAAACACATGTACAACCCTATACACCTGTACAACACAAAACTATACACATTCGTATGTCCTAACAACCCTATAAGCATAAACAACGAGACAACCCTATACATCTCTAAAACCCCAACAGCACTATAGCTTGTATATTCCAACAGCCATATAGCCTGTACAACCCAACAACCCTACACGTCTGTACAATCCAACACACTATACACCTGTACACCTTACAACCTTATACAACTCTACAACCCAACAACTCTTTATAACTGTGCAACCTAACAATCCAACTAATCTGTACAATCCAACAACCCTACACAAATGTACAACCCAACAACCCTATATACCTTTACAACCCAACAACCCTACCCACCTGTACAACCCAACAATCCTCTACACCTGTACAACCCAACAATCCTCTACACCTGTTCAACCCAACAACCCTCTACACCTGTTCAACCCAACAACCCTCTACACCTGTACAACCCAACAACCCTCTACATCTGTACAACCCAACAACCCTACACACCTGTACAACCCAACAACCCTACACACCTGTACAACCCAACAACCCTCTACACCTGTACAACCCAACAATCCTCTACATCTGTACAACCCAACAACCCTCTACACCTGTTCAACCCAACAACCCTCTACACCTGTACAACCTAGCAACCCTCTACACCTGTACAACCCAACAACCCTCTACACTTGTACAACCCAACAACCCTCTACATCTGTACAACCCAACAACCCTAGACACCTTTACAACCCAACAACCCTCTACACCTGTACAACCCAACAACCCTACACACCTGTACAACCCAACAACCCTCCACACCTGTACAACCCAACACAACTAAACACCTACCGCGATGAGACTGTCCACCTTAGCCCCTCTCTGTGGGTTGACGATCCTGGCCATGTAGCTGATCTCAGGTGACCCAATGTTCAACACACCACCAAACTCAGCCACCTCACTCACCATCGACATCGTCGTACCTGAAACCACCATTTAATTTAACACAAGCGCCATACACCATATGACTGAAATTTTCTTTAACTTTCGATCAACTCAATCAAATTATATGTAAGGGAAAGGCGTTTTAAAAACCAAAATATTTATTTTTAAAACTAATACCATTTTTAAACACGAATCCGTTTTGAATTAATTAAAATTCATGGTTAATTATTACACAAGATTTTGATTTTTAATACAAATGTAGATTGTAAAAAATAACAGTTAAAAATTAAAAACACGATGTCAACTGAATATATTATATTTAAAATAGCTGGTTCTTTTTTTTTTACTGATAACTAATTGCAGGTATCTGTATAGATTAGTTTTTTTTTTACCGACAATGTGCTTGTTTCAGTTTTTAAAAATTTTAAAAATAAATAAATATAAAAGCTCTATTTTCAGCTTTTATACCCCACCCGTAGCAAAAATCCTGTTCTATGCCACTGATCTAACGGTGATTAAAACATATGTAAAATATGTTTAAACTATGTAAAATATATATACTCTGTATTTTATGCAAAGCACTATTTTGGTGTCATTCGTGTCTATTTACAAGGCTACTGTAGGATAACACTCTACAAGACTTGACAGGACATTTTATTTTTTCTCCCAACTTGATCAGCAGCAACTGACCTCTTCAATCTTCCACATTTGACGAGTATCACGTAACAGTAGCTGACTGACCTGTTGGGTCCTGCAAGGTTTTGATGATGGCACCAAAAGCGTTGATTTCCACAGCCATCCCCCATTTGCTGAACATTGCCAGTAGCTGCGTGTAGCTCATTCTCTGGGGTGGGGATAGGACATTTACATGTATTTTAGGACATTTACAACAGTTATTTTAGGACATTTACATAGCTATATTTTTGGACATTTACAACAATTTTTAGGACATTTACAGGGCTATATTTTAGGACATTTACAATAGGTGTTAAAGGACATTCACGTTAGGTATTTTAGGACATTTACATAGCTATATTTTGGACATTTACAACAGGCATATTAGAACATTTATATACATGGGGCTTAGGTCAATAGCATACAGGTATTTTAGGAAATCCTAATACATATACTTTAGGATATTTACATACAGGTAATGTATTTTAGGACATCAGCATACAGGTATTTGAGGACAGGTGTTTAAAAAACAATTAAACAGGTATTTCAGAACTCTATTGAAAACCGTATTTCAAAATTTAAAAGATTGCGTTTCTTTTTTTTAGTTAACGGCTAAACATTTAATAGAATTACATAAAACAAAAAATTTACCTACCGAAGCGACCATAGAGAACTAAGACAACAAATTGACCTACCGAGGAGCCCAAACAGAACTAAGACAACAAATTGACCTACCGAGGCTACCAAACATAACTAAGACAACAAATTGCCCTACCGAGGCTTCCATACATAACATACATAAGACAACAAATTGACCTACCGATGATCCCAAACAGAATTACATAAGACAACAACTTGACCTACCGCGGCTCCCATTCGCCTGTACACGGGATTAGACGAGTACTGGTCCATGGGGTTCTGGGACCGTGTGTGCCGGGGGTAGCTCATCCCCACCCAGAAGGTGCCCCTGTCACTGGCCCGGATGTTGTCTGGCAGGCCAGGTAGGTTGTAGGAGAAGGTCGTGATCTGTAGCCAGGTGGGACGCTGGAGGCTAACTCTAAAATATTCACAACAACAAAACATCATTGGAAGATAGGTGGGGCGTTGGAGGCTAACTCTAAAATATTCACAACATCATAACATCATTGGAGGCTAACCCTAAAATATTCACAACATCATTGAATTACGGTTATGAAATGCCTACGTAGACACACTGCAAGGACGCACGCCTATGACCAATCACGTTGCTGAATTAACATCAATAACCACTTATACTCCTTTGACACGACGCCCTAACGCCCCCCCCCCCCCACACACACACCCAAACAACTCAATCGCCGTTA
>NW_026731539.1:150000-272500 GCF_028476545.2 Physella acuta
AAACCTATTCGTCTATTTGAAAGAATCGTTGGTTATTGTCCAAATTATATTGCGAATACTGGTACAATTTGACATTATAAACTTACACGAAAAGTGTGTACATTTGTAAAAATAATAAACAAGTGCATACTTGTGGTGATATTTACATCTTACCTGTGCTGATGTTAATCCTTTAAAAACTTTACCTATGGTTTTGTTACTATCTTACCTATAGTGATATTTATATCTTACCTGTGCTGATGTTAATCCTAAAGAAACCTTACATAGGTTATGTTCATATCTTACCTGTGGTGATGTTAATCCTGAAGACACCTCTATACGTATCCAGTGCAATAAGGTCACCTGTAGTCGGATCACGACGTAGACTGGTCAGCTGACCACACGTGTCCGTTTGAACTGAGAACAAAATCACAGGGAGTTTTATTTTAAGGCTTGCGAGTTCTTAGAATTCTATTTCTTATATTGCTAAAGACTTTTCTCTAACACATTTAGATCCATCATCAATGATAAATCTTGTGTTAAAATCCTTTTCGGTCGAACAACTCACATACATTATTCATAAATAAAAACTTCTATACGAGAACAGAATATACTTTTACGTCAGTTTACTTTTACTTATTGAAATTAAAGTAATTTGTTTAAATTGTTTGTTCTTGTGAATTGATTAAAAGTTTTAACTCTATCTATCCAGTATCACAATAACTATCTGTATTTCATTCACACTTATCCGTGTATTCACAAGAGTTGAGATTACAATAAAAACGACGTCTGAAAACTGACCACAGTCCGGTGAGTTAAGATCAGCAATAAGTTTCGGTTTGCACCTGGCCATGTTGTATATTTTGTTGTCTCTGGTTCCAGCATACAGCTCACCTGTGTGAGAAAGTTAATGTGGGCACTCAATGTTTCAATGTGGGCACTCAAGTGTTACAGAGTTTGAATGGTACAATTTATAAGCCTGTGTATAAGTCATGCTATGTGGTGTGAAGTTTATTGCATAAAAAAGGTTATTTTTTGTCGTTTGAATGATACAACTTATAAGCCTATGTATGAGCCATGCTATGTAGTGTGAAGTTTATTGTTGAGAAAATGTTATATTTTTAAAGAGAATCTTAACCGCATATAAATAATCAAGGCAGTTTTTATTGGCGTGTTACCTTGATGAAAGACAAACGAACTAGTCCCTATATGTTACCTTGATGAAAGACAAATGGACTAGGCCCTGTATGCCTGGCCTATATGTTACCTTGATGAAAGACAAACGAACTAGGCCCTATATGTTACCTTGATGAAAGACAAACGGACTAGGCCCTGTATGCCTGGCCTATATGTTACCTTGATGAAAGACAAACGAACTAGGCCCTGTATGCCTGGCCTATATGTTACCTTGATGAAAGACAAACGAACTAGGCCCTGTATGTTACCTTGATGAAAGACAAACGGACTAGGCCCTGTATGCCTGGCCTATATGTTACCTTGATGAAAGACAAACGAACTAGGCCCTATATGTTACCTTGATGAGACAAATTAACTATGCCCTACATGTTACCTTGATGAAAGACAAACGAACTAGGTCCTACATGTTGCCTTGATGAAAGACAAACGAACTAGGTCCTACATGTTACCTTGATGAAAGACAAACGAACTAGGTCCTACATGTTACCTTGATGAAAGACAAACGAACTAGGTCCTACATGTTACCTTGATGAAAGACAAACGAACTAGGTCCTACACGTTACCTTGATGAAAGACAAACGAACTAGGTCCTACATGTTACCTTGATGAAAGACAAACGAACTAGGTCATATGTTACCTTGATGAAAGACAAACGAACTAGGTCATATGTTACCTTGATGAAAGACAAACGAACTAGGTCCTACATGTTACCTTGATGAAAGACAAACGAACTAGGTCATATGTTACCTTGATGAAAGACAAACGAACTAGGTCCTACATGTTACCTTGATGAAAGACAAAGGATCTAGGTCCCATATACCTGTCCCTATACACTACCTTGATGAAAGACAAACGAACTAGGCCCTAAATGTTACCTTGATGAAAGACAAACGAACTAGGTCCTACATGTTGCCTTGATGAAAGACAAACGAACTAGGCCCTATATGTTACCTTGATGAGAGACAAACGAACTAAGTCCTACATGTGTCCTTGATGAAAGACAAACGAACTAGGTCCTACATGTTACCTTGATGAAAGACAAACGAACTAGGCCCTAAATGTTACCTTGATGAAAGACAAACGAACTAGGCCCTAAATGTTACCTTGATGAAAGACAAACGAACTAGGTCCTACATGTTACCTTGATGAAAGACAAACGAACTAGATCCTATACACTACCTTGATGAAAGACAAACGAACTAGGTCATATGTTACCTTGATGAAAGACAAACGAACTAAGTCCTACATGTGTCCTTGATGAAAGACAAACGAACTAGGTCCTACATGTTACCTTGATGAAAGACAAACGAACTAGGCCCTAAATGTTACCTTGATGAAATACAAACGAACTAGGTCCTACATGTTACCTTGATGAAAGACAAACGAACTATGTCCTATATGTTACCTTGATGAAAGACAAACGAACTAGGCCCTAAATGTTACCTTGATGAAAGACAAACGAACTAGGCCCTAAATGTTACCTTGATGAAAGACAAACGAACTAGGTCCTACATGTTACCTTGATGAAAGACAAACGAACTAGATCCTATACACTACCTTGATGAAAGACAAACGAACTAGGTCATATGTTAACTTGATGAAAGACAAACGAACTAAGTCATACATGTGTCCTTGATGAAAGACAAACGAACTAGGTCCTACATGTTACCTTGATGAAAGACAAACGAACTAGGCCCTAAATGTTACCTTGATGAAAGACAAACGAACTAGGTCCTACATGTTACCTTGATGAAAGACAAACGAACTAGGTCCCACATGTTACCTTAATGAAAGACAAACGAACTAGGCCCTATATGTTACCTTGATAAAAGACAAACGAACTAGGTCCTACATGTTACCTTGATGAAAGACAAACGAACTAGGTCATATGTTACCTTGATGAAACACAAACGAACTAGGTCATATGTTACCTTGATGAAAGACAAACGAACTAGGTCATATGTTACCTTGATAAAAGACAAACGAACTAGGCCCGTTGACCAAACCATAGTGGACCTTCTCGGCGTTGATGAGATCGTTGTTCGGAGCTAAAGTTCCCATCAGAGCTGGAGGGGAGGGGAGGCTGGGAGAGGTAAGAAGGTATTTACAGTTTATGTCTAGAGATTCGGAAACATTAATAAATCAATTAGCAATTAATTCAATCTCAGATTAAAAGATTAAATTACTTTGATATAAACTGTCTGCAATTAAGGGATATAGTGGTTGAATGGTAGAACGTTCGGCTACTAGCCTCATGGTCTCAAGTTCGGATCTCGCTCAGCCTTTATGAGTTCCCAACTCACGTTAAAGCAAGTAATCTGCGGCTGCGTATAGTGCTGACCACACCATCCCCTTCATATTTTGAGATCAAGAAACATATGAACTCTACTTCATCTGTTCTGTGGATCTTTAGTTCTAAAAATACGAGCTTTATTTTACTGTTTTTGCTTTCAATACATTCATGCTGATATTTTTTGTGTGCTAAAAAGCGTACGCTATCATATGAGCCAGCGTCTAAGCGTCAAAAGCCGTCAGTCAACATGATCTAGGCAACACTGACCAACACAACCAACACAACCAACACAACCAACACTGACCAACACTGACCAACACAACCATCACTGACCAACACTGACCAGCACTACCAACACGACAGTAGAGCTTACGTGTAACTGATGGCGTTGATGCTCCGGCCCTGGGCTGATATGGCACCACCCAGTAGGCCCCCCACTAGACTTCCTAGCTCGGTCCCACCTCCAACTGCCTGACCTACGTGTGAACAAAGATATATATATATATATATATATATATATATATATATATATATATATATATATATATATATATATATATATATATATATATATATATATATATATACATGTATATGTATATATGTAAACACATTTATGTATAAATACTTATACGTAAGTGCGTCGGTTGTCGTTGCGTGTGTATGTGCGCGTTAGTTGACTCGACTTGCTAATTATCGACTAGCTTGAAAGTGCACCGATTGAAAACCAGCTAGACACTGGTTCACTGCATGAACCCAAGTCTTGCTACTTAACTTTAATGACATTTTGTAAAATGTTAAATATTCTTATGTTTTCAAACCAGAATGTCTGACCAAGATGGGGTCCAGTTTACATGTCCATCTTACCTTGACCCCTGATAGCCTGCACCAGAAGGACCAACACAACACTAATGGCTCTCATGGTGACGTAGGTGTTACAGTTTCCAGAATTCCTGACTTTGAATTCTGAATCTCAGCTAGAAACAAACTTTTGTAGAGTAGGACAGTGTTGGCGTAAAATACAACTAGAACAAAGGATGAAAATATCTGATATCTGTGTTCTCTCTCTAATGTTTTCTCTCTTCTGTTCCCTCGTCTGTTCTTTCTGTTATGTTGGTCCTGTTGCGTCCTGCTTGTTGCTATTTATCTGGTGCTCAGCGTTAACTGCTGAAGAGAAACAAAAAAATGTTTTGAACTATGCTAAACTGATCACAAGTGCATCATTTATCTAGAAATAAAATTGTACAGGTACGACTAGAAAATAGCAAGGGTCTATTATTACACTGAACATGATCAAGGAAAAAGACAACAGGCCTTTTTAAACTACGACACAAGGAAGCTAGCAGACATAACCTTACTGCACTAGGCGATGACGCTGGGTTTTTGTAAGAACATTGCTCTAGACAGTCTAGTGCAGGCGCACCTTGCACACGGCACTACACCAGGGAGGAGAAACTATCCGTCTACGAGATTAAAAAAAGAAACACGGACATAAAAAAAACTGAAACATCCTACTCTGTCCTTGTAGGAGCAACTGACACATAAATAAAGAGTAACAAAGTGTGTGATTTACGGGTGGGATTCAGCAGCCACAGCAGGTAATGTAGAAGTGGTAAGAAAATTCACACGGAGGAAAAATGTCAAATCTTCTACAGAGACTCAGAAACCAGTGGCATTAAACCAGCTCAATAAAATAATATCACGTCAATATCAACTCAACATAGTAATATCACGTCAATATCAACTCAACAAAATAATATCACGTCAATATCATTTCAACAAATAATATCGCACTAATACCAACTCATCAAATAATATCACACCAATATCAACTAAACAAAATAATATCACGTCAATATTAACTCAACATAATAATACCAAATCGCTACGAACTCAATAAATTGTACCAAATCGCTATCAGCTCAATAAAATAATATCACACCAATATCAACTCAACAAATAGCATCAAATCAATATCAACTCAATATAATATAATATCAAATCAATAACACTAAACAAAAAGTTACTAAACACCGCGACTTTATAATATCACACGCACTGAATTTCTCGCGAGTTTTCCTACCACTTCAACGTTTGATCAAGTCCAAAAAAATCTCTGGCCTCCGTCAAAAAATCTCTGGCCTCCGTCAAAAAGTTTCCGCTGGCAGTGATGACTTGACCAGGGGAGACAAGACAGGTAACACTTCACCTGTGTCGGGCGGCCTGGTCCGTCTGTCAGCTAAACCATCAAGCCTTCATGCAGGTAGTCTGGGGACTGGATTATAACCCCCGTCCCCTCCTCCTCCTTCGTCATGATATATCTTTTATTTAAACCAGTGTTAGAAATTTTATGAAGCGTAATTAGCATAATTAAGTCACTGTCGTTTCTGGACTGGTGTGTATGCCTGTGTGTATCTGTGTATGCCTGTGTGTGTCTGTGTATGCCTGTGTGTGTCTGTGTGTGTCTGTGTGTGTCTGTATATCTCTGTGTGTATATGTGTATGTCTGTGTGTGTCTGTGTGTATCTGTGTATGTCTGTGTATGTCTGTGTGTGTCTGTGTGTGTCTGTGTGTGTCTGTGTGTGTCTGTGTATGTCTGTGTGTGTCTGTGTGTGTCTGTGTGTGTCTGTGTGTGTCTGTGTTGGCGGCTGGGGGAGGGAGTTATAAATCTATGTATTTATTTATAGGGGCGACAGTTCTCTGATCCTTCATCTCTCTCTCTCTCTCTCTCTCTCTCTCTCTCTCTCTCTCTCTCTCTCTCTCTCTCTCTCTCTCTCTCTATCTATCTATCTATATATCTGTCTTCTCCAAAATTCTTGTGTTCTCAACAAGTTAAACACCCTTGTAGTTATTTCCTCTATTCAACTTTAAAAGAAATTCAATTTAAACAGCATAAGGTATTTTAATACCATACAATGGCCCCACCATACAATGGCCCCAAAGACTATTTAAAAATGTAAAGACAATACTTTTTGAAAGTGTTCTAAAAAGGGAAGTATTCTTGTCAAATGTGGTAAGTGCTCTTTTCAAGAGTGTTAAAGTGGTAAATGTTATGCAATATGTGTTAAGGTGGGAAGTATTCTTGTCAAATGTGCTAAGGTGGTAAGTGCTCTCATCAAGTGTGTTAAAGTGCTAAACGTTTTTGTCAAGTGTGCTAAAGTGCTAAACGTTTTTGTCAAGTGTGTTAAAGTGCTAAACGTTTTTGTCAAGTGTGTTAAAGTGCTAAACGTTTTTGTCAAGTGTGTTAAAGTGCTAAACGTTTTTGTCAGGTGTGTTAAGGTGGTAATTGCTCTATTATAACTTGGGCTAAGTTGTCAAAACCACCAACACACCAGCATATAATTCAACCACGGGACCACAACATCCTAACAAAGCGTTCATCAAATGACAAGCGCGCTAACTGATGTACTTTCCCGAACCATAAACCAAATAAGTTACCGTCCTTATCTCTCTCCGCATTCACTTCAAACCCCAAGCCACCCCCTCCCCCTTCCGCTTACCACCCCCACCCCCACGGCTTTCCGTCAAAAGTACGTTTTTTATCGTCCTGTGTGCGGCATGACATTGACATTTGGATGACATGTGTAATCTGGAACGGCCTGATTCCCTAGATAAGATTTCCAGGTCTTGACCTTTAATTGACCCAGAATTTTACTTATATTTTTCCATTAAAGAAGGCTTTAAAAAACAGCACGTCCCTGTATAGCTCTACAAAATTAGACACATTTAATTAAGATAATTAATTAAAGAAAGAACTATGAAAATGTGGGTTCTAGTAACGACTCCTAACTTGTACTCGTTATTTGCTTCGTGATCAGAGTTTCTTCCAGGCATCTCTACCGCCCCCCCCCCCACACGAACGAAATTAAATTTATATAATTTATATAGAAGAAAGTCTACCGCCCCCCCCCCCCCCCCCCGAAAATTTCAAGTGCCCCCCGGAGAAAAAAGTCTGGAAGAAATACTGTTCGTGATAAATAATAACGCTAATTTTAGAGTTAATTAGCATATATATCTAGTAATGTTTCACTTAATATGCTAAAAAGATATTCACTATAATAAATCAAAAGGTATTAAAATGATTTTTCTAAAAGTACTCTTGTGAACATTTCGGTCGATGGAGCCGGTGAAATAGAGTTGACCTAATTTAGTGACCTCTGCGTATAAATGGCATAAATTTTAGCATGCAATTAATTATGTAACTTGAACATATAAGTACAACGCGTCTGATAAAAAAAAATATTTTTATCCCGTCATATATTACAGCCATATATTGCTTGGCTCATGCGTATTTTGTTTCGTTTACATAATCCGGTAGCAGGTAAAATTCCAAGATTTTAATTTGCCTATTTTTCATATTTTTTTTAAACCGGTTGGAACTTGCTGTCGCAGCATTTACAAAAATAGACCCAATAAATCAACATGAGGTTGTGTTATGTAATATGTCACTTGTACAACTGTGTCAAACGATTCCGTACATATATCTCAGAGAACCATATAGAAAACATATACTGTTAGCAGTGTCCACCCCCCCCCCCTCCCCACCGAAAAATTTAATCTGCCCCTACCCCTAAAATATCAAGTTATAGTTTCAATTACGTAGTAAAATATTAATTCCTTTAAACCTGATGGGCCAGATTATATCTTAGTGTACCAGGGTTTCTTTCAGACATTATACTCCAAGGGTACTTAAAACCAGTGGCGTAGCGAGGTCGGGTGTCACCCGGTGCGGCACTTAATGGTGTCACCCCCCAGAGACTCTTCGACTCTTCCCGGGGACAGACTTTCAATTTTCGATTTGATTTGCACCCCCCCCCCCCTCAAACTTTCGATTTGCACCTCTTATAAAAGACTATTTAACATTATAAAAGACTATTTAACACTCGAATTAATCACTTAATTTAGTGGATTTATCATTTTTCTCTATATATTTTGCTATTTTTTGCCTTGGTTTCACACCCCTAAATGGTGTCACCCGGTGCGGTCCGCCCCCCCCCCCCCTCGCTACGCCTCTGCTGAAAACTTCTTGGAGTGGCGAGACCCTGGTCTTCCCTCTCCCCCCCCCCCCCCCCCCAATAAAACACTACGGCCTCGTGAAACGATAAAGCAGACAACACCATTCTTTTTTTAAAATAATGTTTTTTTAATCTTCATCGTGGCTAAATGTATTATTAAATATTAAGATTTTAAATTTAAAGCGCGACAACTCACCAGTTGTCTTTTTTAAGTACACTGGAGACATTATCTCCCTTTTTAAAATAACATACATAAAATGGTGGGGGACCTCGTTGTCTACACAGACGTTATTGCCGCGAGTGTAGCCAAAAGTAATTGTACAAACTACGGCTAATTTTGACGGCTCAGCATTCTACGGGAACAAATACTCCAACACAAGAAACATTAAAATTCTAAATACAAATGTCAAGTCGGTTTTGTATTATAAAGCAGAGACATGGAGACCAGCACAGGTAAGATAAAGACCTTCGTTAACAAATGTCTCCGAAAGATTCCCATGTGACAGAAGTAATTGCCAAACATAGACCTCTGGAGCAGGACACGTCAGGAGCCCGTGGCATCACAGATATGAAGGAAGACGTGGCAATGTATGAGGCACACATAGCGAAAGGGACACACAAATATGACTGGTCAGACGCTTGAGTGGAACCCACTGAGAAGTCAAAACATGGGGCGTAGAGAAACAGAGAGTAAAGAGGACTAAAGTAAACCATATTCGGTTAATAGAACTTTACACATTTCGATTGTGAAAGGATATGGGCAGTGTATTATGATAGGACATGGGCAATCTACTTGGGTAGGACATGGACAGTCTACTGTGGTAGGACATGGACAGTCTACTGTGGTAGGACATGGACAGTCTACTGTGGTAGGACATGGACAGTCTACTGTGGTAGGACATGGACATTCTACTGTGGTAGGACATGGACAATCTACTGTGGTGGGACATGGACATTCTATTGTAGTAGGACATGGACAGTCAACTGTAGTAGGACATGGACAGTCAACTGTAGTAGGACATGGTCATTCTATTGTGGTAGGACATGGACAGTCTACTGTGGTAGGACATGGACATTCTACTGTGGTAGGACATGGACAATCTACTGTGGTAGGACATGGACAATCTACTGTGGTAGGACAATGACAGTCTACTGTGGTAGGACATGGACAGTCTGCTGTTGTTAGACATGGTAGTCTTGCTTTAACGAAAATAGTTGATATAGTTTTAGGCTAGTTTTTGCTTGGTTGCAGTGGCGTAGCTAGGGGATGGCGGTTGGGGCATTTTTGCATCAGCTTGAATAACTGTATAATATAGGGAGGGAAGGGGGGTGTAAATACGATATTTTGCCCCAGGCTTCTGAATGTAATGCCATTCTCTAGACGAAATGATGTATTTTTGTTTGGCTGCTTACTTCAAGTTCAATATGTAGAAATATATATACATAAATGTATATATATATATATATATATATATATATATATATATATATATATATATATATATATATATATATATATATATATATGATTTCTCATATTTAGTCAGCATTGTCAATTATGATGATAACTGCACTACTGACTATAAAACACGCATAACTAAATCCAAGCGAGATTTTATTAAAACAAGTTAATAAAAAGTCTAGTGACAATTTAAGCGCAATTTCCTTAATTAATTTTTTGTGACCGAACGAAAGGATATTTTTGAAAACTTTCTTCGGCAATATTGTTCTAAATTATAGCAGGAATCGATTGGTAAATGTTTCAAGTCGCTAAGTGGTCTGGTTGCCGAGATATGGGCCAAAAACTCCATTTTTTCGAGGTTTTTTGGCTTTTCCGGGAAATCCATGAAAGAAACCCGGATTTTTTTTGGCCCACTATCATCCTGATAACTTGCTTAACATAATTGCTAGTCCTCGATATTGCTTCGTTGAGGAGGAGATACGACTTAAAGCTGCGGACACACATCCATCCATCCATCCATCCATCCATCCATCCATCCGTCCATCCGTCCATCCGTCCATCCGTCCATCCGTCCATCCGTCCATCCATCCATCCATCCATCCATCCATCCATCCATCCATCCATCCATCCATCCATCCATCCATCCATCCATCCATCCATCCATCCATCCATCCATCCATCCATCCATCCATCCATCCATCCATCCATCCATCCATCCATCCATCCATCCATCCATCCATCCATCCATCCATCCATCCATCCATCCATCCATCCATCCATCCATCCATCCATCCATCCATCCATCCATCCATCCATCCATCCATCCATCCATCCATCCATCCATCCATCCATCCATCCATCCATCCATCCATCCATCCATCCATCCATCCATCCATCCATCCATCCATCCATCCATCCATCCATCCATCCATCCATCCATCCATCCATCCATCCATCCATCCATCCATCCATCCATCCATCCATCCATCCATCCATCCATCCATCCATCCATCCATCCATCCATCCATCCATCCATCCATCCATCCATCCATCCATCCATCCATCCATCCATCCATCCATCCATCCATCCATCCATCCATCCATCCATCCATCCATCCATCCATCCATCCATCCATCCATCCATCCATCCATCCATCCATCCATCCATCCATCCATCCATCCATCCATCCATCCATCCATCCATCCATCCATCCATCCATCCATCCATCCATCCATCCATCCATCCATCCATCCATCCATCCATCCATCCATCCATCCATCCATCCATCCATCCATCCATCCATCCATCCATCCATCCATCCATCCATCCATCCATCCATCCATCCATCCATCCATCCATCCATCCATCCATCCATCCATCCATCCATCCATCCATCCATCCATCCATCCATCCATCCATCCATCCATCCATCCATCCATCCATCCATCCATCCATCCATCCATCCAGAAATAACGAATTAATAATCGCAATTGTCAGTATGGAAATTGCGCTAAAATGGCGCTCGATTGTCCACTTGTAAGGGACTGTGAAGGCTAAGGGAGACAGATACACACAGTCAGTGGCGTAGCCAGGATCGTCTCAAGAGGGGGGGGGGGGAACAAACTTTCGATTTGCAACCCCCCTCAAACTTTCGATTTGCACCCCCCTCATACTTTTTCTATATACCGAGGGGTCTATGGGGGGGGGGGGCGGGTTATGATCCCCCCTGCCTACGCTACTGCACACAGTAGAAAACTAGCGACGGACCGACAGGAGCAGAGAAAGTTGTCTAAGGCTGGCTTTCTCCCCATTTACCCTGGGTATCGACAGTAAAAGATGATGTTGATGAATGTATACAGTTACTGTAATATTACCATTCTGATAAAAATCAATGAAGAAATATATTTAAAAACATGTTTTGATAAATCAAAAACCAAAGTTGGCCGTCTTTGAATTAACAAATCGATTCCGCATGTATTGCATTTCGATGTTTTAATTACACAAAAAAAAAACAACGCAATAATTTTTTTCAAAACACCTTAAAATTACACATTGAATGGAAAATGGAGACCAGTCAATACTAACATTATACTATTTAATTAAGTCTTTATAATAAATTGTATTGATTTTAAAATTCTGAATACATTTGGAAACTGCTTGAATTCACCTACTAAATTTTATTTTTGTTTTATTTTAGCACCACAAAGTTCGAACTATACGATATTTTGTTTTAATAATTGTTTATTTTTAAAAGATTTTATTTCTGTCTGTATGGGTCGAAACGGGCGAGCCCCTGTGGACGGTTGCCACCTACTTACTTATCATTTGGATCCACCTATTTATATCATGCTTACATTCAAAAGATATCAATGGTAGTGTAACACGTGTTATGTATCGACCGGCTAGACATTAGTAATGACTTGCTCAAGTTCGGAATTTTATCGCATTGGATTAATTGTAGAATGTTCTATTCAATGTTAAATCCTATACTACACGTTACACAGCTTTATTAACTGTAATTTACAAATGACGAAGTGGACGGCTTTTTAAGTAGGATATAATGCGACCTGGTGGACGGCCTTTATAGCCAGGTTCACTAGTGAGTAGTAGACGGCCGACATTGCTAGTTGCCCCATGGACGGTCTTTACAACTAGCTTCACTGTAGGATTAGTGGACGGCCGTTATAACAAGTGACGAAATGGACGGCTGTTATATCTATTTTAACAAGTGACGAAATGGACGGCTGTTATATCTATTTTAACAAGTGACGAAATGGACGGCTGTTATAGCTATTTTAACAAGTGACGAAATGGACGGCTGTTATATCTATTTTAACAAGTGACGAAATGGACGGCATTTATAGCTATTTTAACAAGTGACGGAATAGACGGCCGTTATAGTTATTCTAACAAGTGACGAAATAGACGGCCGTTATAGTTATTCTAACAAGTGCCGTAGTAAATGACTGCTGTATCTAGGTTATCAAGTAAATAAAGGCCAAAAGTAAAAAGTAAAGTTCTCTTTTCAAACATGAAGGTCTATAGGGCAAATGAAGTAGAGTTCACTTATTTCTGTGAAGAGATAAAGACCAAACCATCTAAAAATTCGGAGAAGTATTCAACCGGTGATTGCTGAGTTTTGTTATAATTAGTGTTGCTTGTAAATCTTTGAAAATAATATTTGTTTCGTAAGTTGCGCAACATCAGTAGAAATATCCATGTTTGTTCTAATAAAACATTATTTAATAAATTCCAGTGCATTGTTATTAATACATTTCAATATTTTCATAACGTAACTCTGGTTTGATTATAAGTTCATTGCTAATGAACATTAAATATGAACCAGTTTATTGTTAGAAAGAATGTTATGTTAAGTTGTTTCCTTTGAATCCAGTTTGTGATGTAAATGAAATGACCCTGCATTCCTGTGTAATTAAAAAAAATAGGATTTATTGTCTTATAGAGATTGAGCTTTATTTAAACAAAATTCGTTTCCTGTCTAATCCCTGTTTGATTAACTACAGGCGCAAATATTTTTCTGGCGAATAAAATGTTCATACCCGATTCAACTGATTCACAAGCAAATACAAACACACACACATACAGCAATCACGCACAAACACACTTGCAATCAAACACAAATACAAACGAACACACATCCTCAGCCAGTGAGGGATTAAGGGGGGGGGGGTAATAAAGCAGCAGCCTGGAGGAACCCGATTACTTTTGGAGCCCACAATTTTTTTACAGACTATAATAAATTAATTTTGTATATGGTATTCTGTTTAACTGGTTAACTAGTTATGGAAAGGTAAAAGAAATGTTGTTTTTTTTAATTAACAAACAAAATCACCTAAAAATCACAGACCATAGACAAACAAGATTTAATTATTTTCTGCACATATATTTTAATTCTGACAAATTAATCTTCCTCACTAATTAATCTAACTGTAACGGCCGCACATTTCATCATTAATTAATCTAGCTGTAACGGCCGTCCATTACCTCATGAATTAATCTAGCTGTAACGGCCGTCCATTACCTCATTAATTAATCTAGCTGTAACGGCCGTACATTACCTCATTAATTAATATAGCTGTAACGGCCGTCCATTACCTCATTAATTAATCTAGCTGTAACGGCCGTCCATTACCTCATTAATTAATCTAGCTGTGACTGCCGTCCATTACATCATTAATTAATCTAGCTGTAACGGCTGTCCATTACCTCATTAATTAATCTAGCTGTAACGGCCGTCCATTATTCACGTTTAGCTAAAGACCCTGAATGAGTTGGGATTTTTTTTTTTGGTTTTTTTTTACAATACATTTTAATTCCACATTGGCTTAGAATGTACAACGCATTTTATCGCTGCCGATTCTAATCAGGAAGTCATAGGCTATCATTAAACCGCCGTTAGTTTATAGTTTGTTTACTCTAGTTTGTTTTGTTATACAATCAATCAGTCAACGAAATACCCACGGCGTATTCAAATATGTAAAATAAATGTTTCTGATAATTTGTTATTGTATGTCACTCAGTGGCGTCGCTAGGTGGGGTGCCACCCGGTGCGGCAACTAAAGTTGACTACCCCGGCGAAAAAATCTATATATAGGCCTATACTTTAGTATGAATCAAGATGATTAGCACGTAAAGATGTACTCAACGAATACACGCTCAAATACCTCAAGTAAATTTAGTTGAAACCATTGAAAACGCTGTGAATACAGGTAAAAATCCTTTAAAAAGATGAATAACCAAACATCTGAAAAAAAACGATTGTTGTTCACAAATCGTACATTGGTGTGTGTACAATTTAAATGTGTTTTTATTTATTTAAAAAGCTTTCCGGACCACGCATTTGGTTGAGGTCGTTGAATGATTTACATTTTTTTTAAAAGAAAAAATGGCAGCTAGTAATGGAATTAAATACTACATACATGCATTATAAAGCATGAAAAATAACGGTAGTTACACTGTACCCTTTGAAACATGACAGCCCATGTGGCAGGTTAACCTTTTTCAGTGACCTAGACATATGAAGAGATAGTGTGGTCAACACTAAGACCAACCGCATTTACTTTCCTTAACGAAAGAGATGTACTTCAGAGCTGAAAGTACACTAAATATACGCTTTTTTACTTTCTCGTATATACGTAGTATAGAGAAAGTATTGCAATCGTGCACCAAAAAAAATCGAGATTTTTACAAATCTCGACGTTTTACACCTCACTGATACGGAAAAACATAATTTTGCAATCTTGTCCGTATGTCTGTGTCTGTGTGTGTGTGTCTGTGTGTGTGTGTGTGTAAACACGATAACTTGAGTACCGTTACAGCTAGGTTGATGAAATTTCATATATAAGTATTTTATCAAAATCGTAGATCCGTATCAACTTTTGAGCGATTTCCGATAACCAGAAGTGGTACTTTTTCTACTTTGACTTTTTCAAAAGCCTATAACTTGAGTACTATTTCAGATAGATAAATGAAATTTCACATGTAAGTAAAAGATCTAATTCTCTACCTTCTGTTAAATTTTGAGTAATGTCCGTTGACGGGAAGTACTAATTTACGCTATTTCCTATTTCTCAAAAACGCATCTAAATTTATAAAGTACTAATAATATTGCGCACCATTATGAACATCTCTATTCGGCGTTCGCTTGGTGCGCAATACTTTTTTCTATGAGATTCTATTCTATTTTAAAAAGTTTAAGTATTTAAAATGGATTAAAAATCATAACTAGATCTATATCCCGAGTTCCCATCCCCTGTTGTTTTATATAAGAACGAGCCGACCCGCTGCGTATCATACGCCGCTATTTAGTTGTTTTATTTTCTAGTTTTCATTCATTCATAATTTGTGAATTCGACAGTACCAATGCTGCCACTGAAAATATTTGCTTTAAAACACTAACCCCCCCCCCCCAAACCCCTACCCTACACCCCCCCCCCCCCCCCCCCCCCCCGTGAATGCAGCCTTCTCTTAGTTACCTCCTGTAAGTTTAAAATCGTTTCAAACTAAATTATCTGCCCCTAATAGCCGTCAACAATCCCAGCTCTACGATTTGTTTGTAAACATTCAGAGTGAACACCGCTCACCAGATCATGTGGGGGTGGGGTGGGGGTGGTAGTGATAGTGATAGTGATAGAGAGGAAGAGAGGGGACTGCAAAGGCGCGCTTGCAGCTTGTTTTCTAACTGATCCCAGAAGAGAATTATATATATAGATAGATATTCGAGAAAGTTTAGGGGAGATCACTCCCGGTTTATTCATCATAAGGATGCAAATAAGTAAATGTTAGATCGATTCAAATATTCGCCTAGGATGTTCACAGGTTAACAGGTTTACATAAGGCTTCATTGCATCAAACGGAGGCAACAGTAGCTAAGTTCAAAGTAAGGGGACATTATGTTTTTCTTTGGTGTACAGGTTTACTTAATGCAGTGTGACATTTGTAAACTTAAAAGGCTTATTTTAGTGCGCCAGATAGTTTTAAACAAAGACGATGTTGAGTGGCAAAGAGTTCACGTGTAACAGGTGGCTGTGAATAACGGGCAGTGTGGTGTAGATGTAGATGTGCATAAAGTGTAATATTATGATGATGGCGGGCAGTGTGGTGTAGATGTAGATGTAGATGAGAGTAGTATAGTAGGTCCCCTTTGGGTATCATTTGTGCAGACATGTTTATATAGTAAAATATTGAGCAGCCAGAGCAGACATGTTATATAGTAAAATACTCCAGCTGGAGCAGGTGCTCCCCTCCTCCTATTGTCTTCCGTGACGGTCCTTTACGGCCGCGACGACAAACAATAGAGTATCGATTTTTTTTTTTGAAAGAAATGTTTAAATAGTCATTAAAATAATTTATTCAGCTAGGCTTGCTTTACAATAGGCCATATTTCTCATACAGTTGATCTATAAATAGCCGTTACTATTTACTATCAGTCTGTTTTTGTCCTCTGTTTTTTGTCTAGTCGTGTTAATTATGTAAAGTGTGATTGCTTTATTTGTTGTGGCTGTTTGCTTTGTTGGCTTTTAATATTTACATATGTTGTAATCACAATGTTTTCATTGTTTTCATTGTTTTTTTAATTTATTTTTTAACCACCTTTTAACTTTAAGGTTCTATAACCATCATTTTGACGACCACTTATATATATATTTAAATACATTTTGTTTATATTTTTTTATAATTTTCTAAAAAATATTAATATAGAAGATAAACAAATAATTTTTTTTTTCTTTCTGTGATCTCGGCATATGAAGTGATAGTGTGTTCATCACTATGTCCAACCGCCTTACTTTCCCTAACGTAAGTTAGGTACCCATCAGAGTTGGGTAGACTCGGGGACAGTCTACTGTCTTTGAACCTGGATTCGAACTCGGGACTTTTGGGTTAGCAGTCGTAAGTTTTACCACGCTGCCCCCTTCATTCATGACTATATAAGTTCCTATTGATTTGGTCAGAATAATTGTCAGGGGCACAGTTATCTCTTTACTAAATAAAACTAATATAGAAACGAAGGCAGAGTCGAATTTTTCTAGAACAGTCTTGTTAACAACCACGAGTAGCGTCCCGTAAATTTAGGATCCCAATGGTTTAACATAGAAATGACACTAAACACCCTTGGTGATGTCTTTGTAAACAAAAAGTCGGTTAAGTTTCAAATCTCAAGTTTTGTAAACGTCTTTGTTTAAGTATTTACATTGTTTTATGTAGGTTCAGAAGTATTTCATAGCGACAATGGAACAGTGTCCGTGCGCGTTTGTTTACATTTAAAAATACATATCGCGTGCTTTGCGCGCGTCTCACGACGTTTTAAGTTTTCCTAGTGTTTTTAAAACAGCGATTTCTTTCTAAAATAGTGACCAGGGTCAGACATCAAAGAGTATATTAATCAATTATCATTAACAATTTAAAAAGTAATTTAGGATGTCAATGGTTTAACATAGAAATTACACTAAATACCCTTGGTTATGTCTTTGATTTTGTAAACAAAAAGTCGATTATGTTTCAAATCTCAAGTTTTGTAAACTTCTTTGTTTAAGTGTTTACATTGTTTTAAGTAGGTTCAGAACTAGGTTTATTTTATTAACATAAAAGTTTTGTCTTAATTAAAAATAATTGTCAGACTAAATAGCTAATTAAAATGATCAATAGCAGTTTGGTTTAATAAGTAATATATGTGTTACACCAGCGTTAATCTTAGAAAAAATATTTTGATTGTTATGATTATAATTGTTTTTTTTTCCAATTGTCTTATTAATACTCGGCCCTACGATTTGTGAGATAATGACCAGCATGGTATATATTATATTTATATACACTGTTATTATTTTTTTAAAGTCATCACTACCCCACTGAAACCTCTTAAAATAAGACCATTTTCCTATGATCAAAATTTTAGCTCAAATCAGTGAGAAATAAATCGGGTCTAGCATATATTAATCCAACTGATGTCGTTTAGAAGAAAAGCTGTACCTACAATTAAATTTACTGAAAGGTTTGCTTAAAAGCTTTTATCAAAATGGTTGTGCACTTTTACTTGTAATAAGTTATAATTTTTTACTTTTCATAGATATGTATTGAATTAGTCCATTTTGATTATGACTTGTTGTCCTGGCGTTGACATTTTACACTTTTTTTTTTTTTTTTTTTTTTTTTTTTTTTTTTTTTGAGACTCACATATACACATACATATACATACACACACACACACACACACACAAATGAAACTAAAATCAAATCACAACAAGTCTTGTTTATTTTTATTAATTTTATTTTCCCTAAGCCGATAAAATACTATGGTATAATATTTACAAGCTTGCAAAACATACACGCGTCATTCACTCTATGTATTTTTTAAGTGCAACGAAGGCACGAGACCGCCTTTTATTGTGTGCCGTGAGCACAATACCCATTGTATGGGTATCTGAGCATAGGGCAATAGCTATACCCCAACGCACATGGGCGGTTAGATAATAAGCGAGGTAGCTTTTCCGCGGAGCAAGCTGTGAAACAGGTGAAATAAAGAAAGTCGCTTTTTTTGTATTTTATGTCTCAATCAGGGTGGCGCGATATTTTTTTTTTCTCTTTGTATCCGTGTTGTAAACAAAATGAGGAGGAGAAAGGGTAGTGACCTACCCTCCCACCCGTGTGTTCCATGATGGCAAACACAATTTTAAATGTGTATTTGTTAGGTTTTAGTAGCGATATATCTTCTACTTGTTTCTTCCTTGTGACAGCATTAGCAGGGGAGACGATTCGTTTCAGCGGAGCGAGTCGTGCGTCATTTAAAGACATCAAATAGGGTAATGTTACACAAGACAAGCTTTTAGTACTCTGTTGAAATTAATTAAAGGGAGAAAATCCTAAAAAATATTTACTAATGTCCCTCTGGTGTAATCTTTACAAGCTAACAAAACATACGCCGTCATTCACTCTACGCATTTTTTTAAAGTGATACGAAAGCACGCGGCTACCTTCCATTGTGTACCGTGACCACAATACCCATTGTATGGGTATCTGCGCATAGAACAATGAATCAAACAGACTGTGTCGGAAAAATACTTCCACACAACACCCTTCTCTCGAAGAAGACAATTTATTTTTAACTTCACGTTGAGTAATTTTATTTTTTTTTTTTTTTAAAAGTGTTTTTGGTACGTTTTAGTAGCGAGATATCGTCTACTCGTTTCTTCCTTGCGATGTCATTAGCAGGGGAGATGATTCGTCTTTTACAGTGAGCTAGACCATCTCTTTTCCAAGTGCAACGTACGCGAAATAAAGACACTAGCTTTTGTATTTTATATCGCAAGCAGGTGACGGGATATTTATACATCTGCTTGAGCGTTATCGGCGAAATTTGTTTTAAACATTATTAATACGCTAAAATTTTAAAATATTATTGTTTCATACACCGATCTCAAGATAGAGTTTTTAATCAGATCTATTATTAACAAATATTGTCATTTTAACACACTGCGTAACCATCAAGTTGAATCAACCACACCTGATGTTACCACTCGTAAAGTCAAGTCTTCAAGACAAAACACTGATACTAAACAAGACATTAAACTGAATTATATGCCACTATGTGATACAACTAATATTATCTTTGCAATGTTAAAAGAGGGGGTATAACTTGTATTGAGTGTAGATGTATAGTGTTTAATATTTAATACATAGAACACAGGACAAAAAAAAAACAGATTTACATCACCGCAACATCCGACATAAGGGTTGGGGTGGGTACGGGGAGGGCGGAGGAGAAGAAAAAAAAACACCATAAAATGTATAACGCTACAAATGTTTGGCTTTATTCAACGACTTAAGAGTAGAAATGTGCTATAATTTTATGTATGTCTTCATTGTAACAGTCACCATAACAAATGATTAAACTTTATGATTTTTTTTGTGTGCGAGAAATGCTACCAGTGTGATTGCACCAAGTCCTGCCACAGACCATTTAATTAATATTTTAAAAGATGCCCAATCTCTCTGACTTTCAGTGCGGCGTGAATAAAACTCAACCAGACCTTGCTGTAGAAGATAAAAATAAGAGAGACTCAATTTCTTAATTTCTCTATCTTGAAGATGGGTAATCAGTATACTTTAAAGTCATGGGGAGAGGGGTGATAAAAGATGATAGAGATAAAATATAGCTGTAGCATACATAACAATTATCCTAAACGCAATATGCATTCTAATGAAAACACAGCACATAAATTTGAATTAATCAATATTCTGTTGTTCAAATGTATCAGTTAAAACAAGTCAATATACTGATTTAGATTCTTCTTAACAGGTGATATAAATTTGATATTATGATGTATGCAAATAGAAACTATTCTTACCCATTTATCATTAGACGTCAACCATGCTTGTAAGTTAGTGTTGATATATGAGGTAACCCATTCAACAACATTATCCGCCAAATGGCTTTTATTATGTACGAAACAATATACCACAAAGCATCCAGCGAAGCCTAAAAGCGCCACAATCCTGCCCCAGTTAACACCATCAGAGAAGGTTTCATCAACTATTATTTTAAAAGTATCATAAGCGTTGTTATCAGTAATATTAAGCTGTTCAATCAAATCATTGAATCTATTTCGAAATCGTTCCTCAAATTCATCACCAAGATTACGCATTGCCGCTTGGACAACATTTGGAGTAACACTACGTTGTCGCCCATCATTTTCCCACTGAAAACCTTCCTTCGCTACTCGATGTTTGATATAATCCACTACTATCGAACGAGTATTATAAGATTCCATGTTTTCAGACAATTCACTCGAACTTAACACATCTGTTTTTAAAAAACCATCTCAAACTTTAAATAAGATTCATTTATATTACACAAAAACAAAAATACCTAATTCAGCAAACAAACAAAAAGTGAAGACCTTTTGTTATTCGTAGCAACTAAATCGCCAACCAATCTTACGGCCACCTGCATAATCGATCAAATTATAGAAAGAACTTGGTTTGCATCGCAAATTTAAAAACATGGCGATGTTTACCTATGCTTACAGACCTCAACCAAAAAAGGCAATGAAACTATAAGAAGGAGGAATATATATCTTAGTCATGCAGCAGATTACCTGCCCATGTTCGCTTTAGTATTACAGTTTTCATTTAATTTCTTTTTGACTTGAACTTCTTTAATTTAAGAAGGTTTACTTATACATAATACATTACGTCTAATTACAATTTTTATTTTTACCACTCAATGTATTTTGTTTTTTCTATATCTTGCATTGTCATCTTAATTTTTGATCACCTTAGTAAAAATTTGCTTAAGATTATAAACTTCAAGTTTTAAAAAACACCAACGTTATAGTACGTCGTGTTAAATGACACACCGTTTAAAATGTCTACATTTAAAGTTCACCAACATAATGACGTAAAAACTAAATATGATGGTAGGACATGGACATTCTATTGTAGTAAGACATGGACAGTCTACTGTGGTAGGACATGGACAGTCTACTGTGGTAGGACATGGATAGATTGAATGATATGTATGCTAACGTCATATCATATTTAGTTTTTACCAAGTTCTTTCTATAATTTGATCGATTATGCAGGTGGCCGTAAGATTGGTTGGCGATTTAGTTGCTACGAATAACAAAAGGTCTTCACTTTTTGTTTGTTTGCTGAATTAGGTATTTTTGTTTTTGTGTAATATAAATGAATCTTATTTAAAGTTTGAGATGGTTTTTTAAAAACAGATGTGTTAAGTTCGAGTGAATTGTCTGAAAACATGGAATCTTATAATACTCGTTCGATAGTAGTGGATTATATCAAACATCGAGTAGCGAAGGAAGGTTTTCAGTGGGAAAATGATGGGCGACAACGTAGTGTTACTCCAAATGTTGTCCAAGCGGCAATGCGTAATCTTGGTGATGAATTTGAGGAACGATTTCGAAATAGATTCAATGATTTGATTGAACAGCTTAATATTACTGATAACAACGCTTATGATACTTTTAAAATAATAGTTGATGAAACCTTCTCTGATGGTGTTAACTGGGGCAGGATTGTGGCGCTTTTAGGCTTCGCTGGATGCTTTGTGGTATATTGTTTCGTACATAATAAAAGCCATTTGGCGGATAATGTTGTTGAATGGGTTACCTCATATATCAACACTAACTTACAAGCATGGTTGACGTCTAATGATAAATGGGTAAGAATAGTTTCTATTTGCATACATCATAATATCAAATTTATATCACCTGTTAAGAAGAATCTAAATCAGTATATTGACTTGTTTTAACTGATACATTTGAACAACAGAATATTGATTAATTCAAATTTATGTGCTGTGTTTTCATTAGAATGCATATTGCGTTTAGGATAATTGTTATGTATGCTACAGCTATATTTTATCTCTATCATCTTTTATCACCCCTCTCCCCATGACTTTAAAGTATACTGATTACCCATCTTCAAGATAGAGAAATTAAGAAATTGAGTCTCTCTTATTTTTATCTTCTACAGCAAGGTCTGGTTGAGTTTTATTCACGCCGCACTGAAAGTCAGAGAGATTGGGCATCTTTTAAAATATTAATTAAATGGTCTGTGGCAGGACTTGGTGCAATCACACTGGTAGCATTTCTCGCACACAAAAAAAATCATAAAGTTTAATCATTTGTTATGGTGACTGTTACAATGAAGACATACATAAAATTATAGCACATTTCTACTCTTAAGTCGTTGAATAAAGCCAAACATTTGTAGCGTTATACATTTTATGGTGTTTTTTTTTCTTCTCCTCCGCCCTCCCCGTACCCACCCCAACCCTTATGTCGGATGTTGCGGTGATGTAAATCTGTTTTTTTTTTGTCCTGTGTTCTATGTATTAAATATTAAACACTATACATCTACACTCAATACAAGTTATACCCCCTCTTTTAACATTGCAAAGATAATATTAGTTGTATCACATAGTGGCATATAATTCAGTTTAATGTCTTGTTTAGTATCAGTGTTTTGTCTTGAAGACTTGACTTTACGAGTGGTAACATCAGGTGTGGTTGATTCAACTTGATGGTTACGCAGTGTGTTAAAATGACAATATTTGTTAATAATAGATCTGATTAAAAACTCTATCTTGAGATCGGTGTATGAAACAATAATATTTTAAAATTTTAGCGTATTAATAATGTTTAAAACAAATTTCGCCGATAACGCTCAAGCAGATGTATAAATATCCCGTCACCTGCTTGCGATATAAAATACAAAAGCTAGTGTCTTTATTTCGCGTACGTTGCACTTGGAAAAGAGATGGTCTAGCTCACTGTAAAAGACGAATCATCTCCCCTGCTAATGACATCGCAAGGAAGAAACGAGTAGACGATATCTCGCTACTAAAACGTACCAAAAACACTTTTAAAAAAAAAAAAAAAAAAAAATTACTCAACGTGAAGTTAAAAATAAATTGTCTTCTTCGAGAGAAGGGTGTTGTGTGGAAGTATTTTTCCGACACAGTCTGTTTGATTCATTGTTCTATGCGCAGATACCCATACAATGGGTATTGTGGTCACGGTACACAATGGAAGGTAGCCGCGTGCTTTCGTATCACTTTAAAAAAATGCGTAGAGTGAATGACGGCGTATGTTTTGTTAGCTTGTAAAGATTACACCAGAGGGACATTAGTAAATATTTTTTAGGATTTTCTCCCTTTAATTAATTTCAACAGAGTACTAAAAGCTTGTCTTGTGTAACATTACCCTATTTGATGTCTTTAAATGACGCACGACTCGCTCCGCTGAAACGAATCGTCTCCCCTGCTAATGCTGTCACAAGGAAGAAACAAGTAGAAGATATATCGCTACTAAAACCTAACAAATACACATTTAAAATTGTGTTTGCCATCATGGAACACACGGGTGGGAGGGTAGGTCACTACCCTTTCTCCTCCTCATTTTGTTTACAACACGGATACAAAGAGAAAAAAAAAATATCGCGCCACCCTGATTGAGACATAAAATACAAAAAAAGCGACTTTCTTTATTTCACCTGTTTCACAGCTTGCTCCGCGGAAAAGCTACCTCGCTTATTATCTAACCGCCCATGTGCGTTGGGGTATAGCTATTGCCCTATGCTCAGATACCCATACAATGGGTATTGTGCTCACGGCACACAATAAAAGGCGGTCTCGTGCCTTCGTTGCACTTAAAAAATACATAGAGTGAATGACGCGTGTATGTTTTGCAAGCTTGTAAATATTATACCATAGTATTTTATCGGCTTAGGGAAAATAAAATTAATAAAAATAAACAAGACTTGTTGTGATTTGATTTTAGTTTCATTTGTGTGTGTGTGTGTGTGTGTGTGTGTATGTATATGTATGTGTATATGTGAGTCTCAAAAAAAAAAAAAAAAAAAAAAAAAAAAAAAAAAAAAGTGTAAAATGTCAACGCCAGGACAACAAGTCATAATCAAAATGGACTAATTCAATACATATCTATGAAAAGTAAAAAATTATAACTTATTACAAGTAAAAGTGCACAACCATTTTGATAAAAGCTTTTAAGCAAACCTTTCAGTAAATTTAATTGTAGGTACAGCTTTTCTTCTAAACGACATCAGTTGGATTAATATATGCTAGACCCGATTTATTTCTCACTGATTTGAGCTAAAATTTTGATCATAGGAAAATGGTCTTATTTTAAGAGGTTTCAGTGGGGTAGTGATGACTTTAAAAAAATAATAACAGTGTATATAAATATAATATATACCATGCTGGTCATTATCTCACAAATCGTAGGGCCGAGTATTAATAAGACAATTGGAAAAAAAAACAATTATAATCATAACAATCAAAATATTTTTTCTAAGATTAACGCTGGTGTAACACATATATTACTTATTAAACCAAACTGCTATTGATCATTTTAATTAGCTATTTAGTCTGACAATTATTTTTAATTAAGACAAAACTTTTATGTTAATAAAATAAACCTAGTTCTGAACCTACTTAAAACAATGTAAACACTTAAACAAAGAAGTTTACAAAACTTGAGATTTGAAACATAATCGACTTTTTGTTTACAAAATCAAAGACATAACCAAGGGTATTTAGTGTAATTTCTATGTTAAACCATTGACATCCTAAATTACTTTTTAAATTGTTAATGATAATTGATTAATATACTCTTTGATGTCTGACCCTGGTCACTATTTTAGAAAGAAATCGCTGTTTTAAAAACACTAGGAAAACTTAAAACGTCGTGAGACGCGCGCAAAGCACGCGATATGTATTTTTAAATGTAAACAAACGCGCACGGACACTGTTCCATTGTCGCTATGAAATACTTCTGAACCTACATAAAACAATGTAAATACTTAAACAAAGACGTTTACAAAACTTGAGATTTGAAACTTAACCGACTTTTTGTTTACAAAGACATCACCAAGGGTGTTTAGTGTCATTTCTATGTTAAACCATTGGGATCCTAAATTTACGGGACGCTACTCGTGGTTGTTAACAAGACTGTTCTAGAAAAATTCGACTCTGCCTTCGTTTCTATATTAGTTTTATTTAGTAAAGAGATAACTGTGCCCCTGACAATTATTCTGACCAAATCAATAGGAACTTATATAGTCATGAATGAAGGGGGCAGCGTGGTAAAACTTACGACTGCTAACCCAAAAGTCCCGAGTTCGAATCCAGGTTCAAAGACAGTAGACTGTCCCCGAGTCTACCCAACTCTGATGGGTACCTAACTTACGTTAGGGAAAGTAAGGCGGTTGGACATAGTGATGAACACACTATCACTTCATATGCCGAGATCACAGAAAGAAAAAAAAAATTATTTGTTTATCTTCTATATTAATATTTTTTAGAAAATTATAAAAAAATATAAACAAAATGTATTTAAATATATATATAAGTGGTCGTCAAAATGATGGTTATAGAACCTTAAAGTTAAAAGGTGGTTAAAAAATAAATTAAAAAAACAATGAAAACAATGAAAACATTGTGATTACAACATATGTAAATATTAAAAGCCAACAAAGCAAACAGCCACAACAAATAAAGCAATCACACTTTACATAATTAACACGACTAGACAAAAAACAGAGGACAAAAACAGACTGATAGTAAATAGTAACGGCTATTTATAGATCAACTGTATGAGAAATATGGCCTATTGTAAAGCAAGCCTAGCTGAATAAATTATTTTAATGACTATTTAAACATTTCTTTCAAAAAAAAAAATCGATACTCTATTGTTTGTCGTCGCGGCCGTAAAGGACCGTCACGGAAGACAATAGGAGGAGGGGAGCACCTGCTCCAGCTGGAGTATTTTACTATATAACATGTCTGCTCTGGCTGCTCAATATTTTACTATATAAACATGTCTGCACAAATGATACCCAAAGGGGACCTACTATACTACTGATGAGCATAAAGTGTAATATTATGATGATGGCGGGCAGTGTGGTGTTGATATGAGTGGCGTGTTCGTGTTGTTGATGTTGTTTGCCAGTATTGTGGTGTGTATGTTGATGATGTATAAAACGATGTAAACTCAAGAGAGTAGATTGTGTTGTGGGTGAGTGCTAAAATGAAAATGTTTAAACACTAAATAGATGGCCCATTGAAGGAAACACAACGGCCGCTAGGTTGATAATGTTTTCTTTTTCTCTAAACTGAAACCAAAAGCAAAAAAAAACCACCACAACTTCAAAATTATTATGACGAAAAGAATAATTGAAAACGGATTGTCATCCATAACATGATTCGGAAATTTAACTTGAAATAAAAAAGATAATAACTCTAACATTAATCCTGCTAATGACGCATACCATATACATTACTTTTCTGCTATTTTATTTGTTCATCTACATTCACTTCTTAAATTAGAAAATAAAATAAGGCTTTTAATTTGTTGTCTCAAATATCCATTACGTCAATTACGTCTTTATTATTTTGTCGTTTTGGCATGCGATTCTTAATTTTATCTTTATTACAAGCTTTTATTTTTAACTCACTTCCTCGTCAGTCTGTCTGCCTGTCTAGATCGAAACGCCAGAGCGAAATTTCGGACACTTCTGACAGTTTCAACGTTGGCGTTTGGTTCAAGACATGAAGACAATGCAACATGACATTAAATTTGACTTAATTGGTTGCCTGATTAATTTTTTATGAATGAATTAAAAGTTTGACCAGATTAGTAGTTAGTCTTATCCAACTACTCCGCGCTAGTAGACACGCGCCATCCCGTTCAATCCATTTTAAATACTTAAACTTTTAAAAATAGAATAAAATCTCGTAGAAAAGAGAATTGCACACCAAGTGAACGCCAAATAAAATGTGCATAAATTCACATGCTCCCCCCCCCCCCCCTTCCACGGAAGAGATGCCTGGAAGAAATTCTGATATTGATTTGAGTTGATAAACCAATTTTATGTTTTTTTGGGATTGAGTTACCTCCATCAGCTACAAAAAGGTTGAAAATGTACTTCATGGTAGGCGTGGTATGTGGGCGTTGTCTCAGGCTTTCAACCGCCATTACTTCCATAGTTACCACGTTAGTGATTGGTTCAACTTACACGCAACTCATGTAACAGGTGTTGGCCAGATTGAGCTCTTTATAACTGTTGTAGTGAGTTCATTTGATCACAGAGTATTCGATCGTCTGCTCCTGTGTACATCCCTGAACATTCGTTGCTCAACCTCTCATCTTTAATAGACGGTACTGGTGAGTAGGAAAGAATTTCACATCGCTTGATATTTTGTCTAAACAGATATTCCTATAACATCCGATAAATTTGATAAATTGTGCCCTCTTCCCATGCTTTTCATACTTTACCCTTAGATGACTCCTCGGGGGTAACCATCTACCACTACCAGCTGTTAATATTTACAGCTACAGTAGAGCACAACACACTTTATGTATAACATTTTTGCAATGAAAGTTACCAGCCATAAAATTTTTTATAAATGCGGCTAAATATATTTGTTTAAGAAAAGCATTAAAATATGTTACAAACCAGCTAAGTAATGTCATAGCTTATATGTAAGTCATCTCTGTAAGTTAAGATACTAAACCGCCCCTTACAGCGAAGATAGCGAAAAGGTCCCTGGATGAAGTGAAGCGGGGTTAAGCTCCCCCTAAAATTTCTCTTATATACGTATATGTTAGTATATATCAATAAGAGTTGGGGTGGCTCTTCCAGTGAAATCGATCTATTTAAAAAGTTGGTAGGGTTTTTAACAAAACAGCTCTTTTTTTTAATTTTTTTTTTATTTAGATAGGATGTCAATCACAAATGGTATAGTTATTGGCAATTTCTAGCTAGAATAGGGCATAGACTACAATTCAATTGAAGTGCAGTTAGCTTTTAACACTATCACATGTTGCGTGCCCGAGGAAGACTGGGGCATGCTTAAGAATTCTCTCACCCATGGTACCATATTGTTACATTATGTCGTTAGTGATTGTTACTTAACTTGTATTGTGTACAGCATCGTTACGGCCCTTGAATGTTCAGTTCTTTTACTGTGTATTTATGCGGAAGTTAACGAAAGGTAGTATCAGGTACTAAAGTTAGCTCAGAGAACTGCGTCTGTTTAATTAATGTAACACATACTTCCTCCCACTGTGCAGTTTACCACCTGGCTTAAACTTAAGGGGAGTTCGATCAAGGGATCCGAACTCGTGCACTTCACATTAGCATTCACCAAGTCTAGCGTTAGGCCACGCCAACTCCGGTCGATAATGCTAATATCCCAAAGTGTGTTTGATAATTTGTTTTTGAATAAGCTTCATATGAAAAGGATTACAATTATAACAAACAGGCTCGCGATGATTGTAGGAAAAAAAGTCACAGGAAAAAAAGCCACAGGAAAAAAAGTCACAGGAAAAAAGTCACAAATATATATTTACATGGATTTTGTTAATACTTATATTTATTACGCTAATCAACTTAAGATTAATTAAATGTAATGTAATCATTTTAGATATGTATGCGTGGTTTGTTTACATATAGTAATATTTATAACACATAAAAGATTTTAATACAAAAATTATAAAGTGTGTAGGTTTCAACTGTAATTCTTTTTTACATATAATATTTAATAGAATATAATATGATGTTCGAACCTTCTTAGTTTCAATCGTGTTTTTTTAAATATTAACTTAAAATTAGCGTGAAATAGAATAAAGACAAAGTTAATGTGAATTGCTATCCTCAACTAATCACAACAATAGTTCAACCACCTTTACTGACCACATTCATCACGCTCTTTACATAACAAAGCCTAGGATCAAAAGAGAAAGCCGACACGGTTCAAAAGCTGTGATTGACGCAAAACGTAAACAAAACACAATATGGCCGGACAAAGCCGGCTGAGGGAAGTCGACCAACATAATACCTACAGCAAAAACATATGCAAACACAATGATGAGTCCAAATTTATTTTACAATAGTTTTCCACCGTGCATTTAACTAAATACGTAACATATGATTATGTTGACTTTGCTATTACTATGTAGGCTACATTACCTTACAATATTTTATTTTTTTAGTGTTATAAACCATAATGCTTTTAAAGTTTACAAATATGCTACTGAAAAAAAAAATTACCAAGCACATTAATAAAGACCCCACATTTTACAATTATGAACAATTAAATCAAAATATTTCTTAGAATATATTTGTGACTTTTTTTCTGTAACTTTATTTCTGAGCCTTTTTTTTCCGATAAAATTTTTCTTTTGTGACTTTTTTTCTATGACTTTTTATCCTAACAAAAACTGTGACTTTTTTTCTGTCTTTTTTTTCCTGTGACTTTTTTCCGTTCACCGCTCGCGATATGGGTTAGGTATTACATCTAGCAAAACTCTATTGTAATTATTATGAAAACGTCGATTTTCATGGACCTGTCACTGAAAAATAAATTATTAATAACATTGACACACTCGTTGTAATGTTGTTTGGATTTCCAAAAAAAAAAATGCGTTATAGTTAATATATATATATATATTACATTGCATAATCGGCTACAAAACTTATAAACACATAAAAATCCAAACTCATACATGAAATGGACAGCTGCATCTAAAAATACTTTATAAGTAATGTGTCTCCTGATGCGCTTGTGTCCTGTATAGATATGAAGTAGAATTCATTTTTATGTGTAAACCCTGCACATTTTGAACAATGTGGTCAGTTTTTTGGTCAGCCACCAGGGACATCCATACGGTGCTCGAGACGGAGTACTAGCATTGAGAACTTTGTATTAGGAGTCGAGCAAACAACGGTCCAAAAACACGAATAATGCTTTACTAAACATAGATGTGTTTCGAACATTGATAACTAAGCTGATCAAAATATTGACAGATATATCGGAGAACAGCAAGAATGGTTAAAGTTGTTATTGGGATCGCATTGGTAGTGCTGATGCTGGTGGAGGGAGCTAACAGCAGAGTAAGACACTCACTGTCTGTCTGTCTGTCTGTCTGTCTGTCTATCTGTCTGTCTGTCTAAACAAATTAATCAAATGAAAATCCGATGTCCTCGTCTCTCCTCCCCTACTCCCCTCCACAGTGTGCATCAACAGGCCAGACGTGTGGTAGGGACACGCACTGCTGTCACTCACTCGAAACCTGTCTGACGTCACGTCAGGAAATAGGCGGAAACCTAATCGTCAGAAATTTCTGCAGAAATGTGCGACTTGACCAGGCGGATGGCACTCCGCTTTTATCGGACGGTGAGTGTAGTTCATTTATATCAGTGCGTATGACGATAAGTTGTCTTTTTTCTGTTTCTCACATTTCTCAATTTGTATGGTTTCCTTTAGTTCTCATTTATGTTACGCTAGCCGTCGGTAACCGTTACACGTGAATTATAGACCTATATGTTTTATTGTTATACTTGTTTGAGAAAAATATTTTATAAAAATTGTTATTGTTCAAAACGCAATGTGCTTTACTACACGTTGAGCGATATTAGCGACAAAGCAATGAAATAACTAAATAGTCAAAAATCCGACACATTTAACATAACATAGACTACCAATACCTATTAGAAAAAATAAGGCAACTTAAATAATGTCGTTGCAAACCCGGCTGTTCAACGGTATTTATGTCATTTTTTAAAGTCATTTATATCACTTTTAGCAGAGAAAAGTGTTTACATTTCATAGCCTACGTCTTGATAAGTAGATCTATAGATCTAAATCAAATTTGAATGAAATAGTTCATTTCTTCTTAATATTCTAAAATTGGAATTTAGTTTTTACATTTAAAGCGTCCAACATATTATTTTCAACTTTCAACTTAAGTTCCTATCTTCCAGTTTTCCATACAACGCTGAGCATAATGATCACAAAGCCTCAAAAATGTTGCGGACAGAGATAGAGAGAGAAAGAGAGAGAGGGAGGGAGAGAGAGAGAGAGAAATAGAGAAATACGTGAACATTAACGACATCTTCAGACACAATTTTCTTGTATAGCCTTAGATAACCTGATCGCCTGATCACCACGATGTATAACGGCACACCTGTCTTACCTTGCAGGTGAACCATGCACCGACAGCATCCGTTGCCAGAGTATGTGTTGCCAAGATTTAACAGCTAACCACAAAAGATACATGAACAAGTGCGGCCCACAAAGGGACGAAATCATGCCATGGCGCAACTGCCTCACTCTACCACGCTAAAAAATAAACCGGGAGTGATCTCCCCTAAACTTTCTCGAATATTCTTATATAACTTGGAATGTAGACATGATTTTTAATTACTTAAACTTTTAAAAATAGAATAGAATCTCATAGAAAAAAACATTGCGCACCAAACAAACGCCGAAACAAAATGTGCATAATATTGCGCAATATTATTAGTACTTTATAAATTTACTTGCGTTTTTTGAGAAATCGGAAATAGCGTAAATTAGTACTTCCGGTCAAAGAAAATTACTCAAAATTTGATAGAAGGTAGAGAATTAGATCTATTACTTACATGTGAAATTTCATTTATCTATCTGAAATAGTACTCAAGTTATAGGCTTTTGAAAAATTCAAAGTAGAAAAAGTACCACTTCCGTTTATCGAAAATCGCTAAAAAGTTGATACGGATCTACGATTTTGATAAAATACTTATATATGAAATTTCATCAACCTAGCTGTAACGGTACTCAAGTTATCGTGTTTACACACAGACTCACACACAGACAGACAGACAGACAGACACACAGACATACGGACAAGATTGCAAAATTATGTTTTTCCGTATCAGTGAGGTGTAAAACGTCGAGATTTGCAAAAATCTCGATTTTTTTTTTTTGCACGATTACAAGACTTTCTCTATACTTCGTATATACGAGAAAGTAAAAAGGGCACTCAAAAGTAAAAACAAAATTTAGTTTGGTGTAACCTTGCTAAAGCATAAAGCTAGCATTACTAAAATAAAAACTGTGGCGCTCATTTAAGAAAATATATTCCCTTTTATATGGAACTCCATGACATGTTCACATTCTATAACGTAAGACAAGACCAATATTCATTTTTCATCATTGAGTGCCATGGCTTTTGTTTGTTTGGTCTGGTCCATGCAGAGGGGTAGCTAGGTCGGGTGTCGCCCGGTGCGGAACTTAATGGTGTCACGCCCCCCTCCCCCTCTACCCCTGAAAAAAATATATAAAAAATAAATTAATAAATAAATATTTATATATATAATTCTCTTCTGCGAGCCGTTTTAAAACAAGCTGCAAACGCGCCTTGCAATCCCCTCTCTTCCTCACTAGGCATAAATCAACCTCCCCCACCCCCGCATGGTCTGATGAGCTGTAGTTCACTCTAAATGTTTACATTTTACAATCGGGTTTAGTGACGGCTATTAGGGGCAGATAATTTAGTTTGAAACTATTCTAAACTTAGGGGAGGTAACTAAGAGAAGGCTACTTTCACGGGTGGGGGGGGGAGGAGAGTTTTAGTGTTTTAAAGCAAATATTTTTAAGTGGCAGCATTGGTACTGTCGAATTCACAAATTATGAATTACTGAAAAGTAGAAAATAAAACAACTAAATAGCGGCGTATGATACGCTGCGGGTCGGCTCGTTATATATAATATACTAGCTGCATCCCGTGCTCCGCCACTATAAATCTTTTTTAAATGTACCAACTTTGGAACAGAACAGAACAAAACAAACAAAAACACAACACAAACACAAACAAAACACAACCACCACAACACAACCATAACACAACAAAAACACAACCACAACGCAACCACGACACAACCACAACACAACCACAACACAACCACAACACAACACAACACAACCATAACACAACAAAACCACAACCACAACCACATCACAACCACATCACAACCACAACACAACTACAACACAACCACAACACAACCACAACACAACCACAACACAACCACATCACAACCACAACACAACCACAACACAACCACAACACAACCACAACACAACCACAACACAACCACAACACAACCACAACACAACCACAACACATCACAACCACAACACAACACAACCACAGCCACAACATTAGAATCACCACCAAACAACACGCTTTTTTAGGCGTCCGCGCCCAAAGAAGCCTTTATTTAAGTCACATAAATAGATCCTACTCCATAACTTACAATAATACAATGCGATGCAAATAAATGTACGGCAAGTGGTGTTTACTTTTATAGTTCTAAGAAAACACATTGGCAATGTAATTAGAACCACCACCGAAAAACACGCTTTTCACAGGCGTCCGCGCCCGGAGAGTTACAGCATTCTCTGTACTGTAATTCTAAATTTTCACCATCTGTTAACACCGAAAAACAAAAACAAAAAATAGTGATTTTGAGAGATCATAGACTAATTAGAAAATAATATAAATAATCTTAACATTGTTCTATTTCACTTATGAACAGTAACATATAATAATTAATGTGGAAGTAATAAAAATAAACCGGGAGTGATATCCCCTAAACTTTCTCGAATATTCTTATATAAAACAACAGGGGATGGGAACTCGGGATATAGATCTAGTTATGATTTTTAATCCATTTTAAATACTTAAACTTTTTAAAATAGAATAGAATCTCATAGAAAAAAGTATTGCACACCAAGTGAACGCCGAATAAAGATGTTCATAATGGTGCGCAATATTATTAGTACTTTTTAAATTTAGATGCGTTTTTGAGAAATCGGAAATAGCGTAAATTAGTACTTACCGTCAACGAAAATTACTCAAAATTTAACAGAAGGTAGAGAATTAGATCTATTACTTACATGTGAAATTTCATTTATCTATCTGAAATAGTACTCAAGTTATAGGCTTTTGAAAAATTCAAAGTAGAAAAAGTACCACTTCCGGTTATCGGAAATCGCTCAAAAGTTGATACGGATCTACGATTTTGATAAAATACTTATATATGAAATTTCATCAACCTAGCTGTAACGGTACTCAAGTTATCGTGTTTACACACACACACACAGACACACAGACACACACAGACACACAGACATACGGACAAGATTGCAAAATTATGTTTTTCCGTATCAGTAAGGTGTAAAACGTCGACATTTGTAAAAATCTCGATTTTTTTTTTTGCACGATTACAATACTTTCTCTATACTTCGTATATACGAGAAAGTAAAAATTAACTTAAATTATTGAGAGTGAGTTGAATATTTAAAACACGTTTTCCAATACGTCCGCGCCCAGAGAGAGCCTTTCCATTATTCTCAAAAAGTCTAATTTCCCCATCTGTTTTCATGACACCGAAAAACAAAAGCAAACAAATAGTGATTTTGAGAAATCATAATAAATAATAATAAATAATATAAATAATCTTAACATTTTTCTATTTTAATTATGAACCTTAACATATAATAATCAATGCGGTAGTAATAAAAAAAAAAAGATTAACTTAAATTATTGATGAGTTAAATATATTTTCAAATTACCTCCCTTGCAAAAATTCCCAAAAAAAAAAGGTGAGTTAATTCGATTATTCGACCTACTTTTATGAAAATGTATCAATTGTTTCTAGGATTATAAACTAAAATGATATTTGACATTGATCTTTTTAATATGTTTTAGCAATGTTTGTGTATTTAATATTTTCTTTACATTATGCAATAAAGTAAAAACGGTGGCAATTATAAAATAGCTCTATGTCGTTATATAAACAAACCCTACTAACAAACCCTATAACTAATAATAATACGCTGCAATGTACTGAAAAGCACATCATAGCGCGATGTTTACTTACATGGTTCCAAAATCTATAGCGATGACAGACTGACACACGCTCAGCCCGCTTATATTATATATATATATATATATAATTTACATGAAACACCTAGTAGAAGCATGTTTGTGTGTATATGTGTTTGTATGTGCGAGTATGTGAGTATATATATGTGTATATATGTATGTATGTTTGTGTATGTGTGTATGTGTGCGAGTTTCTGTGGTGTGCGTGTGTAGTGTGTGGGTGTGATTAATTTTAGCGAATACAAGCTGCTGGACGTATCAACTTCATTTTGAACGATTGGCTAAAATATTAAAATAAATCTCACATAAAACTTCAGTTTTATGGAAAACTAGGCATACTGCCTAGCTTCGCTTAGGTTTTCAAAAAAGTTGAGAAATTGAACGATTAATTAATAGGTGATTGGCTGTTATGTTAAATGCTTAGGGCCTAAATTTATTCAGTGTGGTACTTTTATGTTACACATAAATTGATGGAATATTCGCAAACTTATTACTCGCAAGGTTATTAGAACTGAAAGGGCTCTCATAAAAATTATCAATCAAATATTATATTAAATTACTTTTGCAATTAATTTTACAATTTCAATACAATACAAAACTTAATTTATAACAAAATATTCGTTTAAAACAATGCTGCACTTTATGATTTTTGTTTTTTCTTAAAAAGAGTATACAAAATATAAAAAAAATTGTTACATTAAAAAGTTACCTCCCCTGTTCATAAACAAAATGACCAAATCTCGTATAATGAGAATTTCACTCGCATTCATTTTTAGCCTTCTTCGAGGGCTTTGATGCTGACCAACAGTTTTTCCATACGGCCCAGTCATCTATAGAGGTGTATGCAAAAAAAATTAGCCAGTTATACAAAGAGTAAGTACCCGAAAATTTGTGTAGAAATTACCCTGTTTTCTCCATAAAATACAAAGATTATATAGGGAAATACGACTGGTCAGTTTTGACCCATTTCACGATTTTTCCCAGACATGGCGAGTTTTTTGTGACACCCCCAGGCATTCTCCTACCACTTCACAAAATATCAAGGGGGGTCGTCGTCGGAATTTTTTTTTCGTAATAGAGCTCATATAAAGAGAACTTCACTCGCGGTCACTTTTTAGCCCTCGTCGAGGGCTTTGAGTCAGACCGACAGTTTTCCCTAAAGGTCAAGCCATTTACCTATAAGCATGCAAAAAATTAGCCAGATGTAAAGAGGGTTAGTGCCCTAAATTCTGCGTTGAAATGACCCTCTGTTTTTCCCATAAAATACAAAGATTATATAGGGAAATACAACTGGTCAGTTTTGACCCCTTTACGAAGTTTTCCCAGATATACCGAGTTTTTTGTAACACCCCAAGGCGTTCTCCTACCACCTCACAAAATATCAAGGGGGGTCGTCGGAGGAAATTTTTTTTCGTAATATAGCCCATATAAGGCGCCGGTCAGTCGAGGTCAGTTTTGACCCCTTGTCCGTAGACTTTTCGGCCAACCGTCACCGGCCCTCGTGTTCTATCGGCCCAAGGCACCATCGTGCCAAATTTGACCCGCCTGCGGCGCCAGGAAGTGCCCTATCGGGCACCTGACCACTTTGCTTTATATATATAGATATATTCCCTTTTATAGGGAGTTCCTAGATTGGTGTACGCTCTATAACGTTACACAAGACCTTATTTAATTTTTCATCATTGAGTGCCTTGGCTTTAATTTCTTAGATCTTTTCCATGCACAGGCAGTGCGGAACCTAATGGTGTCATTTCCCCCCCCCCCCCCCACCCCATCCCCTGAGACAAAAAATGTATATGAAAAAAGAATAAATACATATATATATATATATATATATATATATATATATATATATATATATATATATATATTTGAGATAAGAAACGTCTTTTTGAACGTGGGGTCTATTTCTTTTGTGATGATAACTGACAGACGTGATGTCATTTATGGATGACCCCGAAACCCACACTTATCTAACTAGATCAGGGGTCTCCAAACTATGGCCCGCGGGCCGGATGCGACCTGCAAGGTCCTCTTCTCCGGCCCGCGGAAATCTTTTTGTCCACGGGAAAAAATGTCTGTTAGAGGTGGCCGAGGAACTTCGCCCAGAAAATTCAAAACAATTTGAAAATGTAGCTTTGTGTGAAATAACATTTCCCACCATGTTGCAGACATTGGTGAAAACATCGTGACTCAAATAACGAAAAATGCAAGCACATTTCACTATTTTTTAATTGCAATGGATGAGTCACTGGACAGTTGTTCCACCTCTCAACTGCTTGTGTTCATTAAAGCTGTGGATGAACATAACACAAGAGCTGGCTTCTCTACATAATATTATGGCACTGTTACCGGAGAGGATATATTCAATGAGTTAAAGAAATTTGCTGATTATATATTTAGACTGAACTAACCTCAGTTACCTGGCTGTTGATGGGGAAAAGTACATTAGTGGCATAAAGAAAGGCTTGGTCGGACAAGCGAATGAGAAAAATATTCTACAACCAATGCTCCTGCACTCTATTATTCATATGCAAGCTTTGAGTGCTAAATATATGGACATTAGCAGTATACTGAATCCAGGCATCTCTTCGGAGAAAGTCTACCGCCCCCTCCAAACGAGATGGAATTTATACAGTAAAAATATACATTTACTAGTGTTCACCCCCCCCCCCCCCCCCCGCAAAATGTTGACCCCCCCCCCCGATAATATCAAGTGCCCCCCCCCCCCCCCCGGAGAAAAAAGTCTGGAAGAAACACTGACTGAATCCTGTGGTAAAGGTGGCGAATTTAATAAGGTCACATGGGCTCAACCATCCTAATATATAATTCCCCATGTGCGTACTTCTCTCTCTCTCTCTCTCTGTCTGTCCGCAAAATATTTTCGCCGGACATCACGTCAGAAACGGCAGCGATATATGGAGAACTTTATACGGACTTTCGTTGAAAATAATATGTTAGATGTTTTAAATGTATAACCACAATTTTATTTAAAGAAGAAAAATAAAAATTAAAGGCGTATTCGAATGTAGAGAAACAGTATTATTTATGCAACCGGAAAAGCATTAATAGATGTGAAAAGAACGCATAAAACTGTGACGTCACTATTGCTTATACATTAACTAATGACGTCATCTGCCGTGTTTAGAATAAAAAGAAATGAACTATTTCATTCAAATTTGATTTAGATCTACGTACACTATGAAATGTATACAATAAAATTTTTCCGGCCTAAACTCATAAAATTTATTTTATTTATTTGGATTCTAGATCTAGATATTCTAGATCCATCTATTCAAATAATACATTTCTATATTAAAGTATTTCAGGCCTTAATTACTTTATTGAAATCTTTGTTTATCTATAGGCATGCTGCCCAGCTTCGCTTAGGCTTTCGAAAACATTGAGAATTTGAATGCTTAATTAATTCGCCCGAAGGTCGGTCTACGACCTCAAGAGTTATGAAGAGGTTCCTCCGTGGACATTTTTTTTTTCGATTTATAGCTCATATAAGGTACCGGTCAGTCGAGGTCAGTTTTGACCCCCACATCGTAGACTTTTCGGCCAACCGGCCCCCGTGTTCTGTCGCACCAAGGCAAGATCATGCCAAATTTGAAGCGCAGGGGAAGTGCCCTATCGGACACCCGACAATCTAGATCTAGATCTAGATTCCTAAAAGAATTTTTTTTTTAAGTTTAGCCCGAGCATAATAAAAAAGAATTCATTAACCAAGTTGACTTGCTGTGTCTCGAACCCGCACCACCTGCGTGGTTTAATGTACACTAACATCTCCGCTATTTAGGCACCTTATAAAATACGGAGAATGAAACACGTATTTTAAAATCTTAACTTACGCGAATATGCCTATTCTTTCAAATTAACTTTTTATCCCAAATTAGCCAGTTCCTAACAAAGATTTTGTATAAAATAAATAAGTCTTGAAATAGTTTAGTCCTAATATAGAAATTTATTTTTGGAATTGATTTTAGAGAAGTTAGAGTCTAAATCTAGATCTTAGCGTCTACGTCTAGATCTAGTTATTGCGTAGATTTAGATTTAGATTTAGTCTAGATCTAAAATCTCTAGATCTAGAATCCAAATACATAAAATAAATTTTATGAGTTTAGGCCGGAAAAATTGTATTGTATACATTTCATAGTGTACGTAGATCTAAATCAAATTTGAATGAAATAGTTCATTTCTTTTCATTCTAAACACGGCAGATGACGTCATTAGTTAATGTATAAGCAATAGTGACGTCACAGTTTTATGCGTTCTTTTTCACATATATTAATGCTTTTCCGGTTGCATAAATAATACTGTTTCTCTACATTCGAATACGCCTTTAATTTTTATTTTTCTTCTTTAACTAAAATTGTGGTTATACATTTAAAACATCTAACATATTATTTTCAACAAAAGTCCGTAAAAAGTTCTTCATATATCGCTGCCGATTCTGACGTGATGTCCGGCGAAAATATTTTGCGGACAGAGAGAGAGAGAGAGAGAGAGAGATGTGCGAACGTGGGGATTTATATATTAGGATAGTTATTCTAGAGAGGGGGTAATTACTATTTTGAAAAAATACATATACATATATATATATACATATACATATATATATATACATATATATATATATATATACATATATATATATATATATATATATATATATATATATATATATATATATATATATATATATATATATATATATATATATATATATATATATATATATCAGCCGATCAAACACTATTTTCTATGAAAGACTCAATGAAATTATCAATGACAGAGTCAATGATAAATACCGCTCTCCTGTATTTTTCTCTCGAGAAACTCAATGATAAAGCGTTAGTAGTTATAAAGAGAGAGAGAGTTTATCAAAACGGAAATAATTCAACTCGTTTAATTAATAAAGCGTTAAACGTAATTATTAATTGTTAATTTCTCAGCGATTAATACAAGTGTTTAGGGACAGTTAAACTATTTTTTAAAAATATAGATCCTCGATCTTCATTCATAATTTATTAATTAAAATAAGATTTTTTAAAAATAATTAAAACAGGTCTTTGTACTATATTATTAAAAAAAACTAATGAATATAATAAATAATTTTGACTATTTCTCTTTCTAAACCTATCGAATATCTTTTTTTTTTTAAATGCAAGGTAATCTTTTATAGAACCTACATGATTAACTTTTCTTCTAATAATAAAAAAAACTCTAAATAAAAACTATTATTCCTACAAATATTAGAGTAGTCTCCCTTGACAGTTTCTATTCGAATGTATTTTGTGTTAATTTTCGTTATGAAATACAGTTGACTTTAAATTAATTATCTAAGAAAACAATCTATCTCTGTGTATATTTATTTTAAAAATATTACAGTAATTAGAATAGGTGTTTCTGGTTAAATAGCAATTATTCTCATTCTAAATATTTGGCTATCGAGTTTCATGGGTTTTTAAATTTAAGATTATGAACACATTGGCTTGACGAAAATGATTATATACACTTAAATACATACTAAAATTTACTTTTGTTAATAAACCTACACTATTTTATGCACACATACAAAAAAGAATATTTTAGCGGCAGTTACAACGTCAAAAAAAAAAAGGAAACTCCTTTATACTGAATAGTTCTATGTAACAACAAAAATGTAAAAATACATAGTCCTTGAGCATACTAACACACATATATACATACGAAGATATGTGTGGGTGTAAGTAGGATGTGAGGTGGGTAGACAGGCGGGGTGGAAGGAAAGCAGTTAGGCAGGAATAACGGTAGGTAGGAAAGTAGGTAGGAAGGCAGCAGCGCAGGCAGGTTAGTAGATAGGTAGGTACGTAGGCAGGGAGTTAGGTATGTAGGTAGGTGGGTCTAGGTAGGAAGGCGCCTCACTCGGTATAGTGAGTGATTATAGTAGCCCATCATATTCATAGCGTTTCGCAATTATTAAAACGAACAAAGTTACCATAGTACTCACGGGAAAACCCGGGGAGCTAAATAGAACCCTGCCGGGGCGCCACCAAATCGAATTTTTTTTTCGCAGAAACCACCACAGGGGTATTAGCATTAACTTCTCAAATTTGAATGACAAACGAATGAAATATTTGGTAATGCTTAAACAAACAAACCCACATATTCGTTTTTTGGGGCGCGGGTTTGTCCACACTGCCGCCTAGACGCACCAAGGCTCACTGTATGAAAGCCTTGAGTGTACGTTAATCAACCTCTGTAATAGTGAGGTAGAACACACATTGGCGACTGCCCATGTGTTAGAGACGCGTCCCTTGGTGCTCCAGGGAGCCACTGGTTATACTTCCGCAGGGGCGCCCCTAATTCGGTTTAATTATAAAATGTCGTGTGCCACCGTGTCCCTATTGTAGGGTGCTCTTTAAAGAGGTACTCTCGGTAGAGCCCGGAGCGCTCGCTGTCGCCAACTGCCAGGGCGCCGGCGCGCGCTCATTATTCTACTTAGTGAACATTTATAGTAACCCATCTAAACCGTAGTGTCGCCCGAGGTGGGTCTTGGCCGCTCTGGGTCATTCAACCGCCGGGGAGCTGGCGGTTGAACCTGGTGTAGTTTATCATTGAATCTCAGAGGCGTAGCACCATTCCTGGCGCCTGGGGAAAAATTTTCAATTTGGCGCCCCCCCCCTCCCGCCGGGGACAAACTTTCAATTTGGCGTCCCCCCCCCCCCCCCGTATTTTTTTTATATTTATAATGCAAAACTGCAGCTAAAATGAGCTTTAAAATTTTTCCCACCCATTTTGGCGCCCCCTAGGGTTGGCGCCCGGGGACATATGTACCCCCGGCCCCCTCGCTACGCCTCTGCTGAATCTAGTATTACCTATGACCGCAATTGATGAGATAGCCCCTCTGGATTCCCCTCTGGATTCTGGGCTCATAATCGTATAATGAGAAAAATCGAACCCTCCCAGGGTGCCACACTCAAGAATTGTTTTCTTTCTCGAAACCCTTTTCACCAACTCCCCAAAATTTTATGACTCTCGTACGAACAGTGTCAAATTGCATCTGGCTTTTATTTTTATGGAGAAAAATTGCATTGCTTCCTGTCAGAGACCCCAGATCGAATGGGGCGCCAAAAGGGGTAGACAATTTTTAAAAAATCCTCATTCTTCAGTAAAATTTAAGAAAACAGATTTATACATGACTGATATCCTCAATTATTTTATATAGGGGAGTGTATGTAGGGATGGGCGCCTTTTTGCCAGCGTTTGAATAGGGTTGGCACAACATTGATAGTTCGCCCCGGGCGCCGGAATAGGTTGCTACGCCTCTGCTTCCTGCTAGGGCGCCGCCCTGGCGAAATCTTTCCCGGGGGGGGGGGCGTGCGGACATTGTTAAAAGTATATATTTTTTCTATATAAATTCCGTTTTGTTCGGGGGTGATGGGGGTCGATAGACTTTCTTCGGGGGGTGGGGGGGGTGGGGGCTCTGCTCCCCCCCCCCCACCCCCACTCCCGAATAGATTCCTGGAAAAAACTCTGTTCATAAAGTTTTATGGCGATCCGATGAAAAAGATGTAGTAATTCATATAGGACAAACAGATAAACATACTTTCATTTCTATAAATATAAATAGATATATACATACCCGCACCCGGAAACTTAGTCACAATTTTCTTTGTTACATTTGAACCCTTTAGGTTAATCAATATTAACAAAATTGAACAAGATGCAACAAATACAGTTAACCAAGAAATCGAACAAGTAAAATTCACGTTATCTTTTTATTGTTTTTAGATATAGAGTAGTAACAGACAGTTTCTTCCAGGCATCTCTTCGGGGGGGCTAAGCCCCCCCGAAAAATTTTTACCACCCCCCCGAACGAAATGAAATTTATATAATTTATATAGAAAATATATACTTTTAACAGTGTCCGCCCCCACCGAAGAAAGTTTACCGCCCCCCCCCCCCGAAGATTTTAAGTGCCCCCCCCGGAGAAAAAAGTCTGGAAGAAACACTGGTAACAGACTACCTACACGTCCTAACTCGCGACGAGGTACACATTTGTATTAAAATACAGATCTAAGACATTTTCCATTTAGGTGGGTTTTGCAGTACAGTGGTTTCTTAAGTCGTGGACAAGTGATTGCGCTTATCTCTGTTGAGTAGCAATGTATTCTGTCCTATATTAGACACATTTGTAAATATCTGTCACAATATGGGCATAGAGATGATATAACGATAGCTTATCTTTGCGGACGACGCTAAACTTTGGCATTGACACCACGGCCTAAAGTTCAAATTTGGTCCTTCAGAAATGTTTGAAGTGTCTAGATTAAAACTACTTTTCTCTTTTATGTGCCTACTGACCACATCACATGTATTTGTTCTGAAAGTCTAAAAACAGAGGCACAAATATATCGTCTAGACTTGTGAGGTCTACAGATTAGGTATTTTGGCAGTTATCTAAGCCCTTGCCTGTTCTGACTCAAAGCCTTATTCTTTCTCTATCGACGCCTTGCGTAACATGGGATTGGGTTTTTAAGGCGACATAAAGCTTTATGTTGTTCCTTTTTGAGTACACTAGATTAAAAACTGACGTTTTCAGATGCCTAAAGATGTTTAACCACTAATTAATCAGAATAATGGGTCAAGATTTCAATTCTTGGTTTAGGGACACGTTAGTTGCCGGGGTTGAGCTAATGTCGATAGCATAAAGACTGTACCTTGATGCGGGCGTTTTATTTGTTGCCCATCGTAATAATTGAATGGTTGATGGGGCTTCTTCAAGGGTTTGGTTTGCCGTAATGTTAATGATATCATGCATGTGAGGCTTTTGTAAGAAGAAAATGCGTTAAAACACTTTTTAGTTATGCTTTTTTTTTAAATAGGCCTATATTTTACGACAACATAATCGTAATGAACAATAAAATGAATTTAAACAACTTTAGAATACACCTGTTTCGGCTAACATGAATGTTATTCTTCAAACCAGTAATGTTAAACGTGTCTTTTTCGCATTTTCCACTTATAAGCAATACAGTAAATTCCGATAACTTCCATATGCGTACAAGCAATGGCGTAGGCGAGGAGGGGTTTAATAGTGATTTAATAATGATACTTTCTTAATCCTCTACTGGACATCATGTTTGGTACCTTGCCCCCGGCAACTGGGTGGATTTGGATTACACCCAAGTTTTCTTCATAGTAAATGACTTCAGTTTTAATTATTGGAGTTGGTAGCAACATTGACACAGTTGAAGGTATTCAGAACAAGGTGGCCAGGAGAAATCACATTAATTAGTATAAAATTTACCATTACTAACAATAGGCCCTACTTAATTGTTTAATGTTGCTGGATATTAAGCCTAGTAGGTATTTATGTTTATTAATTTGTACAGAAACAAAAAAAAAATGATTCCCAAACAAAGTTTTATTTTTCAGAAATAAAGAAAATGATACAAATCAATAAAGAACAGTTTTCAAAAGAAATTGTATATAGATCTAAGTAATTATTATAAAATAGGAATATAGTATTGCATAGATAAAAATAAAATACTTGACACAAACAATATGAGGAATATTTTTTATCAGAGAAGAGAAAAATATATGATGTAGTTTGAAAATAATAATCTACAGAATGTAGCTTTTGCAGATTAAAATGAAAATTCTCATGCCTATATAATTTATTGAGTAAATGAAGCAAGGCCCAAAACACTAGGCTAAATAATATGCATGGGACAGGCATTGAAAACTACAAATTGCATATAGTGAAGGTTACCCTACTTTTATTGGCTATATCCACCACAGTAAAGATTTATGGCTTTCTTACCTGCTTGTAAAATTGTTTAGGAAAAAGTGAAGTATTGTTAACTTTTTATGGCAGGCCAACTACGGGCTGTGTTCTGGGAACATGTCATCTGTAAGGGGCATTGTTCTCGGCACATGTTGTCATTTTGTGTGTTCTCGGCACATGTTGCCATTTTGTGTGTTCTGGGAACATGTTGCCATTTTGTGTGTTCTGGGAACATGTTGCCATTTTGTGTGTTCTGGGCACATAATGACATTTTGTGTGTTCTGGGAACATGTTGTCATTTTGTGTGTTCTGGGCACATAATGCCATTTTTATGGCAGGCCAACTACGGGCTGTGTTCTGGGAACATGTCATCTGTAAGGGGCATTGTTCTCGGCACATGTTGTCATTTTGTGTGTTCTCGGCACATGTTGCCATTTTGTGTGTTCTGGGAACATGTTGCCATTTTGTGTGTTCTGGGAACATGTTGCCATTTTGTGTGTTCTGGGCACATAATGACATTTTGTGTGTTCTGGGAACATGTTGTCATTTTGTGTGTTCTGGGCACATAATGCCATTTTGTGTGTTCTGGGAACATGTTGCCATTTTGTGTGTTCTGGGCACATAATGACATTTTGTGAGCTCTGGGAACATGTTGCAATTTTGTGTGTTCTGGGCACATAATGACATTTTGTGAGCTCTGGGAACATGTTGCCATTTTGTGAGTTCATGGAACATGTTGACATTATTTGGCTGTGTTCTGGGAACATGTTGCCATTTTGTGTGTTCTGGGAACATGTTGCCATTTTGTGTGTTCTGGGAACATGTTGCCATTTTGTGTGTTCTGGGAACATGTTGACATTATGTGGCTGTGTTCTGGGAACATGTTGACATTATGTGGCTGTGTTCTGGGAACATGTTGACATTATGTGGCTGTGTTCTGGGAACATGTCTGTTTCATTTTTAAATATTATAATAAAACATTTTTAGAAATTCTATATTAGGAATTGTGTATATATATAAATTTATATATTTAATAAGACAATTGGATGAATTATAATAAACAGCAAAAATGATTCAAATAAGTTTAGAAGTATTTGGCTTGCTGTCCCAACAGTGAACTGTATTCCGAGCTTGTTTCCCTAGTGATAACCCATCTTTTTTGTGCCACCCTTCCAATCAAATATCCAGCTTTTTCTTGGCCTGTATCATATTGCTGGTTATAGACTTGCTTGATTTGTGTATCACAATATGATTTTGAATGTTCTTCTGTAAATGAAATAAAGACAAAATATTTAGAAATATTCTTTTGTGGAACTAGCAAGAGAAATACATTACAAATTTATATTACTATCTCTACTATTTCTTTACTATAACTAATTACTTTGAAAAGATAAAGCACTGAACATGATGAATAACAAGAAACAAACATTATCAGCAAATATTATAGATTTAAAATTGTGTTCATTCATATTGAAGATTAATGAAGTAGACTATCAATATTTACCCTCTTGATAGCTGATACTTTGATTTGATGTCTTTACTTTAAGCTTACACATCAGTCTCTGTGTGGTAAAATATGAAATAATATGCTTCAATAAAACTGTTTCAGTATATTAATTATATTAGATAAGTACATAGTTTTGAGCTCTATAACAATATGTGTTTCAATTATCATTCAAATATAATACCCTCTATGTTGTACAACTCACTGATTTATTAGAATTTAAGAAAAGACAATAATTAATAAAATATTTTGGATTAAAATCCATTATATTTATTTTAACATATAATGCTATCTCTTGCTATAATAATTACTTTAAAAATGGGTTATGCCTATAGTACAGTTACCTGAGGATGAAACTAGGCACAGTGTATAGTCCACGGAGACTGATTAATATCCCTTGTAATTGAACATCAGTTGTAGTTATGAAATCTGGATGACCAAACACACACTCATAGTCCTGAAAAGCAATTTACACATAGATTAGCAAGAATATCTCACAAATTATTAAATTAAAGCTAACCCCTATGTAGTGCAATCCATCAAAGTAGTAGCATTTTTGTTAAGTTGTAGACAAAATACAAAGTAATGTTTGTTCTGTGATTTACATACTTTTATAAAATAGCAATATATATATATATATATATATATATATATATATATATATATATATATATATTCATTGTAAATTTTAGTTATGTCTTGCTATTAAATTTATTTACTCGACTGATCTAAACTCACTTTATTTAAACATAATATAGTGGATAAGTATAGTGATTTTATTATTCAGCAATAAATAGCAGGCCTAAAATTTTTTAAATAGTAACTTTTGCGAATGAACACATTAAATTCTATGTATTTCCATTTCTATGTCTTTCCCAACTTGATGCATATTACTAACCAAGCATTAAACTATAGTCCTAAACCTGACTCTAATTATCATTTATCGGACAACCTGAACCTTTGCGATACCATGTTATAATATATTATTTTAAAAAAGCGCTTACCACTAATTACTAAAATCAATTGTTTTTAGTATTAACTGAGCCGCATACTATTGGCTCCTATTGTCATCACCAGAAATCCAGTATGTTGGCAAAGATTAGTCTCTAAGTTCCCTGCAACCTCCTTCCTCTTGAGTGCGGAAAACACTGAAATTATTAATCATTATTTCATTATGCCTAATAATTTAAAGGTAGTATTAAAGTAGTACTAAATAGTATGAGTCTTAGTTACTATAGGTCTAATGATAATTATTATTGTGTATGCTTACATGCTTTAAGTTTTATGCACAATATTGGTATATATTATATAGTCTATAGTATATAGCCTAAGCTATAGAGTACATAGGCCTATAAGCCTAAATATAACAGCAGCTTGAATAATGCTCATTAGCATGCATTCACTATAAACTATAAAGATAAACAAATATTTCAATTTAATTTAATTATAACTAATAATAGTAAATAGGCTTTTTTCTTGTGGTAACAAATTTAAAGTATAGGGCAGTACAGTTATAGTATAGTATAGGCCTACTAGATTCTATATTTAAGTATGTGGGCTTTTCATTCCAATGCACCACAATAGATACCACACATGATCAAGCTGGACCTCTGATCTAAAGATTTAATAATTGGGCCTAACAAACAGTGAAACTACAATAAAAATCATGTAAATTACCAATTTAACCTTCTTACCTCCGCTTCTCTAGATCTAGATGGCAGATGGGTTTTCTTTTTATGCAGCCGTATGATTAGATTCTAGAATCTAGACTATATTCTAATAAACATGAAATAACAACTAACCAGAACACTAGATCTAAATTTCTATATTCTAAGAAATATGTATTAAACCTATAGGCCTAATATTTATTTTAAATTCCTATGCGATGTGTCGTGAACTGTAGGTTTCATGTTATTTTTGTAATGGCGGAAATCAGTTTAAAATTTCGTTTCCTTCCTTTTGTTATTCTATTTATAGATTCAAAAGTCGGAGCAATTATCATTGAGTTTGTCGGCTGATCCACACAGGAAGTGACCGTATATCTATTAGTTACTCAGTGATCCGATCATTGACAGATACAGAGATAGCCATTCGCATGGGGTGCAGCGAGAGAGAGAGAGAGAGAGAGAGAGAGAGAGAGAGAGAGAGAGAGAGAGGTGGGGTCCATGGGAGGGGTTATAACCCCACCTAACCCCCCCTTGCCTACGCCACTGTAGACAAAGATAAGCAACTGCGAACACGAACTCACGTCTGTTGGTTCATCAGCTTGAAAAGCAAACAATGGTGAAAGCTTGATTTCAATAAAAATGTGTTATTTAACATTTACCGACATGTCTGCTATAAGCCGCTGAATAGTATTATTAGGCAGAGATATTTGTTGCATCTTTACTGCACTGGAATCCTGAAGAATTAACTTTACCATCTTCAAAATGCAGCGTTTGATGAGATTTTCTCCTTTGTACAGTACGCATTTCTTCTTCTTTTCAGTGATGTTAGTAAAGCCGGATACCTTTACTAATATTTAGGAAGAGACCCACGCTTTATTGAGTTTATAAATGTATTGGTCATAGCTTTCTCCCCATTTACCCTGGGTATCGACAGTAAAAGATGATGTTGATGAATGTAGACAATTACTATACTATTATCATTCTGATAAAAATCAATGAAGAAATATATTTAAAAACAATTTTTCGGTAAAACAAAAACCCAAGTTGGCCGTCTTTGAATTAATGTATTGCATTTCGATGTTTTAATTGCAAGAAAAAAACCTCAATTCTGAAATGGAAATAGGAGATCACTCAAGTACTAACAATATATAATGTACGTCCTTATAATAAACGAGCCAACCCGTACGCCGCTATTTAGTTGATTCATTTTTCTATTTTTCAGTGATTCCTAATTTGTCAATTCGACACTACCAATGCTGCCACCGAAAATATTTGCTTTAAACACTATAAGTAGCTCGATGAAACGATAACACCCCCCACCCCCCTTCCTTTCTCCCAACCTCTACCACGCCCTCCGTGAAAGCAGCCTCCTCTTAGTTACCTCCCATAAGTTTAAAATAGTTTTAAACTAAATTATCTGCCCCTAACAGCCTTCAGTAATGGACCCGGCTCTACGATTGTAAACATTGGGCGTGAACCACACCTCATCAGACCAGTGGTGGTGGGGTGGTAGCGATATGCCTAGAAACGAAGAGATGGGACTGAGAGGCGCGCTTACGTCTTGGTGGTGTCCCGCGTGGTCCCCATGAAGAGAATTATACGATTGTAAACATTCGGGATGAACCACAGCTCACCTGACAGGTTAGGATGAGGGTGGTGGCTAAATTGCGTAGTGTCTTCTATGGTCACTATGAAGAGAATTATATATATAGATAGATTATATTGATTTTGAAATTCTAAATTTATTTGGCAATTGCTGGAATTCTTCTCCTCAATTTTATTTCTGTCTTAGTTTAGCACAAAGTATGAAAAAATACGATATTTTGTTTTAATTGTGTACTTTTACAATCTTTTATTAGTTCAGGTTCATTAGTGAGTAGTAGACGGCCGACATTGCTAGCTTTAACAGTGACGTAGTAGACGGCCGATATTTCTAGTTTTGAAAGTGCCGTAATGGACCGGTCTTAACAACTAGGTTCACTGTAGGATTAGTGGACGGCTGTTATAGCTATTTTAACGAGTGACGAAATGGACGGCTTTTATAGCTATTTTAACGAGTGACGAAATGGACGGCTTTTATAGCTATTTTAACGAGTGACGAAATGGACGCCTGTTATAGATATTTTAACAAGTGACGAAACGGACGGCTGTTATAGCTATTTTAACAAGTGTCGTAGTAAATGACTTTTGTATGTAGGTTATCAAGTAAATAAAGACCAAAAGTAAAAAGTAAAGTTCCCTTTTCAAACCTGACGGTCTATAGGGCAAGTGAAGTAGAGCTCACTTGTTTCTGTGACCTCGGCATACGGAGAGATAGATAAAGACCAAACTATCTTAAAATTTAGCGAAGTATTAAACCAGTGATTTATCAGTTTTGTAATAGTTAGTGTTGCAGGTAAATCTTTGAAAATAATATTTGTTTTGTAAGTTGCGCAATATCAGTAAAACGTCCATTTTTGTTCTAATGTAACATTATTTAACAAATCCCAGTGCAGTGTTATTAATAAATTTCAATATTTTTCATAACTCAACTCTGGTTGGCTTATAGCTACATTGCTAATGAGCAAGTGAGCATTAAATATAAACCAGTTTATTGTTAGTAAGAATGTTATGTTAAGGTGTTCCCTTTGAATCCAGTTTGTGATACAAATGAAATAATCTGCATTCCTGTGTAATTAAAGCAATAGGATTTATAGTCTTATATAGACTGAGCTTTACTTACAACAAAATGAGTTTCCTGTCTAATCCCTGTTTGATTAAATACAGAAGCAAATATTTTTCTGGCGAATAAAATATTCATACTTGATTCAACTGATTCACGAGCAAATTCAAACACACACAAACACACACATACCGCAATCACAAACCTACTCCCACAAACACACTTGCAATCAAACACAAGTACAAACGAGCACACGTCATCAGCCAGTGAGGGGTTAAAGTGGGGGGAGGGGCTAATAAAGCAGCAGCCCAGAGGACCTTGATTATGTTTGGGACCCACAATTTCTTTACAGACTATAATAAATTAAATTTGTATATGGTATTCTCTTTATACTAGTTAAAATGTTCATGGAAAGGTAAAAGCAATGTTTGTTTTTTTAATTAACAAACAAAATCACCTAAAGAAATTCATAAAAAACGTTTTAATAACAAGCTTTTATGTAATAATGCACTAAAAAGTAGAAAATAAATTATAGACTACTATTTAAATAACTATAAAGAAAAGCGTGGGTCACTTTAGTATCTATTGGATACCTTTAGTAATGTTAAGGAAGACACCCACGCTTTTCTTTCTAGTTATTTAAATAGTAGTCTATAATTTATTTTCTACTTTTTAGTGCATTATTACATAAAAGTATTAAAAGCTTGTTATTAAAACGTTTTTTATGAATTTTTTTTTCAGTACTTTACATGTTTCTTTACAATAGAGTTACATGACTTTAAACCATTGCGCGCCTACTGAACGTGATGGCGCAGCCATTGAACGTGATGGCGCAGCTATTGAACGTGATGACGCGAGTGGTGTGGTTGGATAGACATGCCTACTAATTCGGTCCAAATTTTAATTAATTCATAAAAAATTAATTAGGCATCCAATTAAGTCAAATTTAATTTCAGATTGCATTGTCTTCATGTCTTGACCCACGTGTCAAATGTGAATCGTATCGGTCAATTAGAAGTGACCGAATTTTCACTCCAGCGTTTCGATCTAGACTGACGACTGACGACAGACTGTCGACAGACAGAGGAAGTGAGTTAAATAAAAGCTTGTAAAAATCACTGAACATTTAAAAACAGACAAGATTTAATTAATTATCTGCCCATTGTTTGCTTAAAATTGTATGTAGGCCTACCTAAATTAATATATTTTAATTCTGACGTAGTAAGCTCACTAATTAATCTCCTTCACTAATGAATCTAACGGCCGTCCACTACCTCACCAATCAATGTAGCTGAAACGACCTTCCACTACGTCACTAATTAATCTATCTGTATCAGCCGTCCATTATTCACATTTAGCTAAAAATTCAGAGTGAGTTTTTAGTTTTTACAATGCATTTTAATTCCACATTGGCTTAGAAGGTAAAACGCAATTTATCGCTGCTGATTCTAATCAGTAAGTCATGGGTGGTGTCACTATCATTAAACCACCGTTAATTTCTAGTTTTTTTCCTCTAGTTTGTTTCCTCTAGTTTGTTTACTCTAGTTTGATTCATTATACAATCAGTCAGTCAACGAAATTGTCACTCAGTGGCGTCGCCAGGTCGTGTGTCACACGGTGCGGAAACGAATGTTGTCGAATTCTCTGCCTTCTGTCAAATTTTGAGTAGCTTCCGTTGAACGGAAGTAGTAATTTACGTTATTTCCGATTTCTCAAAAAAAAGGGATGAATTTATAAAGTACTAACACTAATATTCCGCACTAGTATAAATTTCAAGTGATTTTTGTGCACGATTTCAATACTTCCTATATACTCTGTATACGAGAAAGTAACAAAACAAAAACAAACATTAATATACAAACTTTTAAACAACTCAAGTTTTAGTAAAATATAGATTGATAGGGGTAGTCGATAATACTGTTTAAAATCTTTATTTATTCTATGTGTACAGAGATGATGCTATGTTACATTTTCTTTTTACTTAGTTGGGATGTCAATCCTTAAATGGTCTAGTTATTAGCAGTTTCTAGCTAGGATAGGACATAGACTCAGTAGCGTAGCGAGGGGGGGGGGGCTGGGGTACATATGTCCCCGGGCGCCGACCTTAGGGGGCGCCAAAATGGGTTTGAAAAATAAATTGAAAGATTGAGGGGGTGCAAATTGAAAGTTTGAGGGGGGTGCATATCAAAATCTTGAGGGGGTGGGGGTGCAAATCGAAATCTTGAGGGGGGTGCAAATAAAAAAGTTTGTCCCCGGGCGCCGGGAAGGGTCGATACGCCTCTGCATAGACTACATTTTATTAGTATGGGATAGCTTATAACACTATCACAAGTGGCGTGCCCGAGGAAGAATTCTTTCACTCATGGTAGCATATTGTTAAGTTATGTCTTGTTAACGATTGTTACGCAACCTGTCACGTATCATGGTCACGTCCCTTGAACGTTCAGTCTCTTTACTGTGTACTTGTGCGGAAGTTTAGGAAAGGCAGGTTCAGAGATAAGACGTGTCGCCTGAGCTGTCTGTATCTATATATATATAATTCTCTTCATGGAGACCATGCGAGACACCACGTAAACGCACGCCGTTAATACCCCGCTCTCTAGGCGTATAGCTACCACCCCACCAGTTTGGTGAGCTGTGGTTAACACTAAAAATGTTTACAATCGAAGAGCCGGGTCGAATTAGTGACGGCTATTAGGGGCAGATAATTTAGTTTTTAAGCGATTTGAAGCTAAGTGAGGTAGTAACAAGTTCTGGTTGATATTTTCATTGTCGTCACGGACGGTTGCTTTCACAGGGGGCGGGAGGGGGGGGGGGGGAGTAGAAAGTGAGGGTGAGGATAACCGTCTTTCACGAGCTACCGATAGTGTTTTAAAGCAAAATATTTTCAGTCACAGTATTGGTAGTGTCGAATTCACAAATTATAATTTACTGAAAAATAGAAAGTAAAACAACTAAATAGCGGCGTATGCTACGTCGCGGGTCACCCCGTATAAGTATCAACTTTGTCAACTATCAACTGTGTCATGTAACACATGCTCTCTTCCCCCTGTACAGCTCGATCAAATGACGCTTTATCCCTATAGTTCTCCTCGAGTATTGTGGGCGGAGAATGTTTCTATGTAGACCACGTGAACCGCTGGTTTAACCGACAATCAACTAATGTAACTGGTGTACGTCAGATTATGCTCTATATAGCCGTTGTGTGTTCGATTGTCTGCTCCCGTGTAAGACACTGAGCATTTGTGTCTCATCCTCACATCGTAAATTGAAGTACAGGTGAGTAGGCAAGCATTTTACATATCTATCTACATTTTAGCCAAACCAGAATGTCGAATTCACAAATTATGAATTACTGAAAAGTAGAAAATAAAACAACTAAATAGCGGCGTATGCTGCGTCGCGAGTCGGCGCGTAATAAATAATCTTAAAACATCAGACAAACTGTAATGTTGTGAACATTGTTGTGCTAATCACCCTTCAGCAGGTCTAGATACAGACATGCCACTATTTAGGGGTTGGGGCAGTGGCGTTGCGAGGTCGGGTGTCACCAGGTGCGGCACCTAATGATGTCACCCCCCCGCCACCGTAAGAATAAAAAATGTATATCGATATATATATATATATATATATATATATATATATATATATATATATAAATATACATATATATATATTCCATATACACGTGTAAGTATGTGTATACGCATGTGTATAATTATTTTTTTTCTGCTGAATGTATTTAGTTTTTTACACCCCCCCCCCACACACATGGTTTAACATATAGCTTATTCCGATTCTCAACCAAACCGTTTTCCTCAGGCATATATATATTGCAACGTTGAGTTGTTGATGTAACTCTCCCCATCCCCCCTCTTCCCCCCCCCCCCCCCCACGATGATTGCTTTAAACTGTGCTTAGATAATACTAACGATTTGTATCCATATTCGGTTATAAATTCAGCTGGATGTTGCATGTTTTCTTTACCATTAGCAATAATTTTACGTCATGGTGTCACCCCCCCCCCCCCCACCACCCGCGTCGGGATTTGTCCACTTTACTCTTAAAAGACTAGTTAATTCACTCTAATTACTCATTTAATTAAGTGAAATTATCATTTTTCTGTATATGTTTTGTTTATTTTACCTTGGTGTCACCCCCTAAATGGTGTCACCCGGTGCGGTGCGCACCCCCCCCCCCTCACTACGCCACTGGGTTGGGGTTATTAGAAATGTCTAGTTAGGATGTGGTTATTTATAGACCTGCGATATGGTTATCGTCGAACGTTATCTAGCAAAAGTGCTGTAGCTCATAACCCACTCGCTAGTGGTGTTGGCTAGCTAGAGCTGCTACAAGCGAAAAGTCCTTTGAGCTCACCCGATATAAATCTGTTTCTCGAACAAGGTTCCTAGTGATAATGTGAGCATTTAATTTTGCTCAAATGAATGCGATCTTGGCGACTTAATAGATCTAAATCACGTTTAATGATTACTGTAGACCAATGAAAATGTCAAGCTTTTCGAATGAGATAATTAAACAAGATCTTAACTTGCTTTATGTCTAAAAATAAAAGACGATTCTTAGTAAAAAAAATGTCTTTGTTTTTTTTAACATAAATATTCATATAATGCAATTAATTTTATTTTTTATAATGTACATTCGTGTATAAACATAAAGGGTTGCAGCTAAATCAATTCTAGACACACATGGCAGCAATTATAAATATTGTGACACAATGTTGATTAAGTTTGTAAATAAACCGGGAGTGATCTCCCCTTAACTTTCTCGAATATTTTTATATAAAACAATAGGGGATGGGAACTCGGGTATATTTATGTTGAATTAGATCTTTTACTTACGTGTGAAATTTCATTTATCTATCTGAAATAGTACTCAAGTTATAGGCTTTTGAAAAATTCAAAGTATAAAAAGTATCACTTCCGTTTATCGGAAATCGCTCAAAAGTTGATCAGGATCTACGATTTTGATAAAATACTTATATATGAAATTTTATCAACCTAGCTGAAACTGTACTCAAGTTATCGTGTTAACACACACACACACACACACACACACACACACAGACACACAGACACACAGGCACACAGACATACGGACAAGATTGGAAAATTATGTTTTTCCGTATCAGTGCGGCGTAAAACGTCAAGATTTGCAATAATCTCCATTTTTTTTGCACGATTACAAGACTTTCTCTATACTTCGTATATACGAGAAAGTAAAATGTAGCTCTAACAACAACATATATTTCAGCATATCAAGCATGTTCAGAGTTGTGATAGCCATCACATTAGCGGTGTTGATGATGGTGATGGGCGTTCAGGTGTTGGCAGTAAGTCGGCAAACGATTCTCTGTCTTCCCCGTCTATCCATCTGTTCGTCATTCTTTCCTTCAGTCTGTCCGTACAATTGTATTGTCTATTGCTTATATGTGTAAGCCCCGTCAGGGGGGGACCACTATAGCTACATCCAGTGGCGTAAGCAAGGGTTAGGGGGGGTTATAACCCCTCCCATGGACTCACACTCCTATATTATATATATATATATATATATATATATATATATATATATATATATATATATATATATATATATATATATATATATATATTTATATATATAACATATAACTAAACCACGTGGCCTAAAATTACAACACCGCCACGGATTCAGAAAATACCAACATATATTTTAAATCACCAAAAAGAACACATTACGTGTGTACCAGCCGCTTTCATGTCCCAAACATAAATTAATGTAAAAAAAAACTAAGACCTACATTCTCGACCCGGGTCAAAAGACAGAAAGACCATAGCGGTCAGTCGGCCTTTAATCCCCACTCGACCGGAAGAGAAACGCTGTAGCCGATGTCCGGTAGAGCATTCACGCACCAATTCACACACAAAAATAAAAATAATACAAATAATACATTCACCCGCTCACACATATAACTGAGAGTAAATCACAAATAACATACCCAGACTAAATGAACTAATCTTATAAACAACAATAGCGGACCCAAACTTTCCATGAAGTCTCCACTAACCCCTCTCTTAATCTTACAGTGTATAGAGACAGGTCAGGAATGCTCCAAATCTTCATCAAGGTGCTGTAATCAGAATGACAAGTGCCAGGTGAATTCGAGCGTTATACACTTCTCTAGAGATGTGACAGGCATCTGTTTTGATGTGAGCCCCTATCTATTGCAACCAGGCAATTTGAGAAGCGATGGTGAGTTGTCTCTCTTTGAATGTGGGGCGAAGGGTATCGACAGAAAGTCAAATCATTACTCAGTTTAAATACGACATGTGTTGCAATTCTGCTCGTTATAGCTATAAATAATAATATTTCAAACTATCAGAATACAACTAATAATTTTAAAATGTATCAATATTAGCTTCAAAGCTACGGTGGGTTGTGGACCTTGAGTCTAGAAAACAGATCAATGAGTACACACATTTATATTTGTAACACCCAATGCTTTTATTAGATTTGGTATTTTTATTAAAGAACTGACAAGCATATGTAAGCACCAACTCGTATTTTTATAAAAGAACTGACACGCATAATAAATTTAAGCACCAACTCGAAGGTTTTCAAACTTAGTATTTAGTTCTGTTGTAATAATTCCCGTCTGCATCTTTTTTGGGAATTCAACATTTGCCTCTTGATAGTAATTTTTATTTCAACTGGCTCTGGGAATAATTAATTTGATTTTCTAGCTCCATCATTCAATATTTATATTTATAAATTTAAAACAAGTTAATTAAAAAGTCTATTGACATTTAAGCGCAATTTCCTTATGTTATCTAAAAATAGCTCTGTCGTAGCGTAAATCAAGAGCAGGGTTAGTAAACCATTGGTTAGTTATTAAAACGTGTTTTATTTTTAAAAAATTTCAGTATTTTACATGTTTTATTTACAATAGAGTTACATGACTAAAAACCATTGCGCGCCTAGCTACCGAATGTGATTTCGCAGCCATTGAACGTGATGGCGCAGCTATTGAACGTGATGACGCGTGTGGTGTGGTTGGATAAAAATGCCTACTAATTCGGTCCAAATTTTAATTAATTCAAAAAAAAATTTGTGACCGAACGAAAGGGTATTTTTGAAAACTTTCTTCGGCAATATTGTTCTAAATTATGGCAGCAGGAATCGATTGGTACATGTTTCAAGTCGCTAAGTGGTCTGGTTGCCGAGATATGGGCCAAAAACTGCATTTTTTCGAGGTTTTTGGCTTTTCCGGGAAATCCATGAAAGAAACCCGGATTTTTTTGGCCTATGTTCATCCTCGTAACTTGCTTAACATAATTGCTTTTGAAACTAGTCCTCGATATTTCTTCGCTGAGGAGGAGGTACGACTTAAAGCTGCGGACACACATACATCCATACATTCATTCATTCATCCATCCATTCCCAGAAATGACGAGTTAATAAACGCAATTCTCCAGACTGGAAATTGCGCTAAAAAAACATTTGTTCTAAACAAAGTTTTCACCTGTTTTTACGTCAATAGATATTTTGTTTAAGTTTCAAATTTTTAGGACATCCCCTGCTCCAGAAGCATTATTATCACATTTTGGATTTCTCTAATTATATTGCTATTTTCTAATAATATAAATTACTAGATAATATAGTTTTGTCTTCGGCTTAATTTATTACATAAACACATAATGATAAATATTGTATACACTATACTGTTAACTCTGAATGCAATCATATACAATAAATTAGACAACCGCTTACGGCTCGGCTTAGTCGGGCTGATAGGGTAATTCAACCAAAACGTCCTGATTTCGAACCCCCGGGGGGGGGGGGTGAGGTTCTGAAGCTCGGGACAGAAACCTATCTAGCTGAAAAAAACTCCAAACTCAAACAAATTAATTTTTTTTAGTTTGTTCTTGGCTTGAAAAGTTTATTAAAGAAAAAAAAACCTAAATGAGAAAGAAAAGCAGGCTGACGCCGGGTTCAGTGTGCCACGGGACATGTTGACACGTGATACTTAAATGTGGTGGAGAAATCCTCTTCCAATAATACAATTAACGACATAGAATTAGATGAAAGAATACTTTCTGCTATTCCAGAAACCGCGTGCTCTGACAGTATCGAGTGCATCAGTAAATGTTGCCAGAAGTTGACGGGTGCGGGAATGGTAATGATAGAATGTGGCAGTCAAATTGGAATTTTATGTTACACATCTATAGCATACCAACGAGCTTAAATAAGCGTAAGTGAGCTGTTGTTTATTTCCATATTTTAGGAATGTCTGCAGGATAAGTATTAAAGAATCCTTTTTATTTTAAATTACAGTTCATATCCATAAACTTCAAATGTAGTGAGAGGCTTTGTTAGGTTCCTTTTACTGCAAGGTCTTGTTTTATGGTCTATTGGTTATGGAATCGCCGAGCTTTGTTATACAAGTGAGGTGCCATGCGACAGTATTTAATTATAAGCGTTGATAATTGCCATGATGTTTAGATTCGAACAATATACATTATAGACTTTAGCAGTGGCGTAGGCAAGCGGGGGGGGAGGTTGTTATATATACATATATATATATATATATATATATATATATATATATATATATATATATATATATATATATATATATATATTATATATATATATATATATATATATATATATATATATATATATATATATATATATATATATATATATATATATATATATATATGATTTTATACACATGGAAAAATATTTGAACCCCTCCCATGACCGATTCCTGGCTACGCCTCTGGACTTAAGTTCATTAAAAAACATAAGTCACGATTTTCTTACTGGAGGCTACTGATTTCACAAATTCAAAAAATAGATTAATTTCAATATCCACATTAATACACGGGATATTTGTAACACTAAGGTCTTTTTAAATTTTGTTGAATAACTTGACACTGTAATGGCTATGTTTGTATCTCGTTATGTAGTGGAGGAGATTTAGGTTTCAGGTAGCTATGTATTGTATTTTAACTGTGTCTATGTAGCATCTAGCTCAGTGTCTGCAGAAAGGTCTTATTTTTATTTTGTTTAGCAGAAAGGTCTTATTTTTATTTTGTTTAGCAGAAGGGTCTTATTTTTATTTTGTTTAGCAGAAAAGTCTTATTTTTATTTTGTTTAGCAGTATCTATATATATAATTCTCTTCTTCGAGCCGTTAGAAAACAAGCTGCAAACGCTCTCCCTACCTCCCCACCCTTACATGGTTTTAGTGAGCTGTGTTCACTCTAAATGTTTACAAGCAGAGCCAACGATTTTAAACGTAGGGGGGGGGGGGGGGGAGGGGGGGAAGGAAGGGGGGGGGTTATGGTCCTTACGAGCTACTTATAGTGTTTTAAAGAAATATTTTCAGTGTCAGCGTTGGTACTGTCGAATTCACAAATTATGAATTATTGAAAATTAGAAACAACTAAATAGCGGCGTATGTTATGCCGCGGGCCGGCTCGTATTCAATAATAGCGAACTTTTGGTCTCAAAATATTTAGCTCAGCATCTATTTCTTATCATCGAAGCCATAAATTGTATTCCTCGGTATAGATGTGTATAATTAATGAGTATTTTACACAACAGAAAGATAACCATAATTGTAATTAAATACAGTTTATATTTCAAATTTCAGATAAAAATGGAACGAAACTTTCAATTTCAGAACAAGTTATATCAACAGAATTAGACGCCGGCAAAAATTATCATGTTTAAGTGTAGCAGAAAATTTTATTGTTGTTCTTCATTGTACCACCAAAAGAACAATAAAACAACACACACACACACAACCGTTTTATTTTAAATTTCTGATATTTCTCCTACATTGCTCAACAAGAGACAAATCTCTTGCAATATGAATAATTTAACTATTAAATAGAGTGAATTAAAATGTCTGATCTTACACATAGCTAATACAATCTCATATATCTGAAATACTAGCATTAAAGGCATTTGTTCCTGGATACTCTTTGTTTCTTTCATTTAATAGCAAACTGACGCCAGTTAGCACTGTGCATTTATAGCGCGACAGGAAAAAGTATGTGTATGTAGATGAATATAATAGGATGCTGGTGTATAAATGCTGTGGAGTATGTGAGTTAATTGAGACTTACATTGCATTTTCGACAATTACCATCTTTAAATATTCCCACGTTTTCTTTAACTTGCTTTCTCTGTTTGTTTTTCCAATCAAATCTTGCGATCGAAATTTCTGGCACTTCCCAGTTAGCTAGCGCGCTGAAATTTTCAGGTAAGCTTTCTTTTGGATGACCATAGAATATTCAATTGTTATTATTACTAAATTGATCAATGGAAACATTTTATTGAGCATTTTAGACCGCTATATAATCTATATATATATAATTCTCCTCTGCGAGCCATTAGAAAAAAAACGAGCGACGCGTAGCTCGCCTCTCTCTTGTCGCGCGCAGTGACGCGAACGATCCCACGTCGCGACAGGCTTAGGGGCAGATAATTTAGTTTGAACCGACTTTAAACTTACAGGAGGTAACTATTACCACTGGTGGCCAGTTTGGGGGAGACGATATGGTCGAGTGGTTGGGCACACGATTGCTATCCCACTCGACACGGGTTCAAATCTATGTGTTCTAGTCAGTAACCAGCCCTCGTCCTAACCGCTATCAACTAACCTCTGACAATCATTCACTTGCGATTGAGACCGAAGAAGAAAGGGTCTCTCGTTTTTTACGAGTTGTCTTTTTACGAGTTGTCTTCGTTTACCCAAAAAAAAAGTGAAAAGATAAAATCGATAGCAAGATTTTAATGCAAACAAACAGACAAAGACTAAAAAGTAGAAAATAATAATCATTAAAAAACGTGGGGCGCCGTGATTTTCTTACAGTTTCTAATACTGTTGACTCTCTACAAGCTCCCTAATAAAAGTCAATAGTATTATCTAATCAATAGTAATATAACTTTTACTTCGGCGCCCCACGTTTTTCATCGCTTATAGTAGAGTGATCGCTTGCATTATTGTGATGTATAGCATTATTTTCTACTTTTTAGTTCAATCAGAAAACGTGGGTTTTTTTAAACTTTTTTAATGATTATTATTTTTTATATATTTTTAATAAAGTCGTTTACTGTAACTCATCCATATTTCTGAATTCGGTAATGAATATTGAACGAAATTTTAGACATAACTTTTGATGTAAAAGTGCGCCTGAATAGTGGACATTCCACATCGAGAGAAGTGGAGGGATTATTGTGAAAATAAACCCGTAAATTAATCTGTTAGTCCAAAATATTATATGTAAAATGTTGCAATGTAACATTTTCAAGGGACGTAAGCAAACAAAATGCACGACGTTTTTTTTTCTAAGCTTATGTACCCTTATCCATCACATTAATATTATGTTTATCTGCTCTATAATTTATCTATATATAAAAACAAAAGTGCAATAAATGTAAAATACTTAAATGGCTGCTTTATTGAGAGTAGGTTGCTTATGTAATATGTTAAGAAAGGGCAAATGATGTAGAGTTTACCTGTTCTGGAGGTCAAGCTTTGAAATGACTGCAATGCGGAAATAGTGGCAATCCTTAATCACCTTCACATATTTTTCAGTAGTTTTAGAAGACACTAATTAGGTAACAATGACAAATTAGTTTTAGGAAGACACTAAATAGGTAACAATGACAAATTAGTTTTAGGAGGACACTAATTAGGTAACAATGACAAATTAGTTTTAGGAGGACACTAATTAGGTACCAATGACAAATTAGTTTTAGGAAGTAACAAATTAGGTAATAATGACAAATTAGTTTTAAGAAGTAACAAATTAGGTAATAATGACAAATTAGTTTTAAGAAGACTCTAATTAGGTAACAATGACAAATTAGTTTTAAGAAGTAACAAATTAGGTAATAATGACAAATTAGTTTTTGGAAGACTCTAATTAGGTAACAATGACAAATTAGTTTTAAGAAGTAACAAATTAGGTAATAATGACAAATTAGTTTTAGGAAGACTCTAATTAGGTAACAATGACAAATTAGTTTTAGGAAGACATTTATTAGGTAACAATGACAAATTAGTTTTAGGAACTTAGTACCAACATCATTAGCACGTAGTACCAACAGCATTAGCACGTAGTACCAACAGCATTAGCACGTAGTACCAACAGCATTAGCACGTAGTACCAACAGTATTAGCATGTAGTACCAACAGCATTGGCACGTAGTACTAACAGCATTAGCACGTAGTACCAACAGTATTAGCATGTAGTACCAACAGCATTGGCACGTAGTACTAACAGCATTAGCACGTAGTACCAACAGCATTAGCACGTAATACCAACAGCATTGGCACATTGGCACGCAGTACTAACAGTATTGGTACATAGCAGGGGTCTCCAAACTACGGCCCGCGGGCCGGATGCGGCCCGCGAGGTCCTCTTATCCGGCCCGCGGAGATCTTTTTGTCCACGGAAAAAAAGTTTGTTGGTGAAAAAATCAAAGACATGCCTGGAATAAACTGGCCCCCGAACTGAAATTTGATAGTTAATGCGGCCCTCGGACTGAAAAGTTTGGAGACCCCTGGTACATAGTATCAACAGCATTGGCACTAGTACTGCTACATTTTTTGATAGCAGTTAATCATCAAAGCTAAGTATTTACACGTTTGACAAAGAATTCAAGCATTACGTAGCTAAAGGCATTAACAAATGTCTAAAATTTAACTTATTCTGTTTAGACTAGGGGTAAAATAAAAACTTAAAATATGAAACTAATTACCGTTAATAAACGATGCAGTAAAGGTAATTCTTGAAAGAACACCGGTCTCCAATAACATTGGCCAACAATCATACTGGCCAACTTTCACACTGGCCACAATCATAGTAGTCAACAGTCAAACTGGCCAACAATAATAGCAGACACGTATAACAATGGTCGCACAAGGTAAGCAAGGTATAAACAAACTTCTTTCTCCGGATTGGAAGGGGGCACATGAAATTTTCGGGCAGGGGCGGGGGGGGACACACACACACTGCTACTAGTATATACTTTTAATATGAACTCTATTTCGTTTCATGGGAGGGGGGGTGGCAGTAGACGTTCTTCCCCCCCCCCCCCCCCCCACGAAGAGATGCCTGGAAGAAACTGCTAGAGGCTCTCACGTATGTATGTTATTTTGTGCCTTTTCTTGCCGGGATAAAATTGTTTCAGCTATGTTATTCAACGCATTATAAAAATCTACAGGGTCAAGTTCAGGGCAAAAAAACTTAAGACATTGGTGATGATGTTGTGTAGTGGCGCAACAACCAAGTTAGACGAAGTCCAAGGCCCCTGAGGTCAAAAGGCCCCAAATGTAGCAGATTTCCTGAGGTCACAGGGCCCCCAATGTCCCAGGACTACCGATGTTAAAGGGCCCCCAATGTAGTAGGATTCCCGAGGTCACAGGGCCCCCAATGTAGCAGGACTCCCGAGGTCACAGGGCCCCCAATGTAGCAGGACTCCCGAGGTCACAGGGCCCCCAATGTAGCAGGACTCCCGAGGTCACAGGGCCCCCAATGTCCCAGAAATCCCGAGATCACAGGGCCTCCAATCTCCCAGTAATCCCGAATTCGCAGGACCCTCAATGTCCCAGGACTCCCGAGGTCACATGGCCCCCAATGTCCCAGGAATCCCGACGTCACAGGGCCCCCAATGTCCCAGGACTCCCGAAGTCATAGGGCCCACAATTTAGCAGGACTCCCGAAGTCACAGGGCCCCCAATGTCCCAGGGCTCCCGAAGTCATAGGGCCCACAATGTAGCAGGACTCCTGAGGTCACAGGGCCCCCAATATCCCATGAAATCCCGACGTCACAGGGCCCTCAATGTCCCAGGACTCCCAAAGTCACAAGGGCCCCAATGTAGCTGGACTCCCGAGGTCACAGGGTCCCCAATGTCCCCTAATGTAGCAGGACTCCTGAGGTCAGAGGGCCCCCAATGTCCCAGGACTCCCGAAGTCACAGGGCCCCCAATTTAGCAGGGCTCCCGAGGTCACAGGACCCCCAATGTAGCAGAACTCCCGAGATCACAGGGCCCCCAATGTAGCAGGGTCTTCGAGGTCACAGGGCCCCAAATGTAGCAGGACTCCCGAAGTCACTGGGCCCCCAATGTCCCAGGACTCCCGAGGTCACAGGGCTCCCAATGTCCCAGGACTCCCGGAGTCACAGGGCCCCCAATGTCCCAGGACTCCCGAGGTCACAGGGCCCCCAATGTCCCAGGGCCCCTTCGAGCTGTTTGATTAAATAAATCGAGCCCTTGAAACAATGAATGCCCTATAATGTTTTTTTTAAAATTACTAGTAATTGAAAGGAGTTTGTCATTCGATATATAATTATCTTTTGACATAACTAGCTTTATTGCAATATACTGTTTTTGTCTTTATTTTTCTTTTGCCTCAGACGTAATTTACTTTGCACCTACTTTAGCATTACAGTTTTCATCATCGGCAGCGTTTCTTCCAGACTTTTTTCTCCGGGGGGGGGGGGGGGCGGTAGACTTTCTTCGGGGGGCGGACACTGTTAAAAGTATATATTTTCTATATAAATTATATACATTTCATTTCGTTCGGGGGGGGGGGGGGGGCTTACAATTTTATTTTTAAATCTGAAAATACTATTTTAAATACATAAAATAAATGTTTAAAAAGGGAATAATGTTTGATTTGATGTGTCTCATTGTATTCAAAATAGCAATCATGCTGCTTATAATATTTATAATATATTTTTACTTTAATCACAAATAAATTTTAGCTCTACTTAAAACTCAAACCCCTTCAATCCAACACAACGACAAAAAAAAATCATTGCAATTTACTTACTACTTTCAAAATATGTTTAAGATCAAAACCCAATAGTGACCTTAGATCGAGCTATAAAAATGATAGGGTAAAATTACGTCATTGTTTAAGATTTTGCATAGATCTTAAAAGTAATTTTACATTTAAAGTAACAAAAGTATTGTGTAAAATAATAGCTAATAATTATGTTATACAACATAATACACCTATACTCCTAATAATATAAAATTACAAAATTTAATTTAATATTATAGAGTAATATAGAGAACTGTATAAAATTCTCTCGGTTATTTCCCTTTTCCCTTGAGTATAGGTTTATAGCAGTGTTGAGTATAGGTTTATAGCAGTGTTGAGTATAGGTTTATAACAGTGTTGAGTATAGGTTTATAGTAGTGTTGAGTATAGGTTTATAGCGGTGTTGAGTATAGGTTTATACCAGTGTTGGGTATAGTTTATAGCTGTGTTGAGTAATAGGTTTGTATCAGTGTTGAGTATAGGTTTATTGCAATGTTAGTATAAGTTTTTGCCAAGTTGAGTATAGGTTTATATCAGTATTGAGAATAGGTTTTTAGCAGTGTTGAGTATAGGTTTGTAGTATTGTTGAGTATAGGTTTATAGCAGTGTTGAGTATAGGTTTATAGCTGTGTTGAGTATAGGTTTGTCTTTCCAAATTTAAAGTCGTTTTAAATCTTTAAATGAAAAAATAAATGTTCTGAAAATTTTTTAAGTGCAACGTTGGATTAATTCCTCTTTATTTTTAATTCCATCCTACTCTCCCCCTAGCTAGACTAGCCCGCAACTCTCGAGTTCGAATCCGGGTTCAATTCAGTGGACCGTCCCTGAGTCCACCCAGCTCTGATAGGTACCTAACTCCTGTTCGGAAAAGTAATTTCTGCTGGGTAAATCGCTGACCACACTTGCCTCATACACAGTCAGGTTTGGAAGGCTATTCTACGTAAATGGAACTGAATGTCTTCACGACACATAACTATATAGAAGATCTCGAACAACAAATTTGCACCCTCTCTCTAAATAGAAAAACTTAATACAAGTTCTTTGATGTGTCTTTTTAACTCCAAGATATTCGTTAGCAACGGTTTAGCCTGAATGATGAACGAATGATGTAGCTATTGTAATGTGGTGTTTGATGCAGGCTATTTTATGTGGTTTTTCATCAAGCTAATTTTATGTGGTATTTCGTGCATCTAATTTGTTGTGGTTTTTCATCAAGCTGATTTAGTGTGGTATTTCGTTCATCTAATTTAATGTGGTATGTCGTAAAGCTAATTTGATGTGGCATTTCGTGCATCTAATTTAATGTTATATTTCGTGCATGTAACTTAATGTGGTGAAGCTAATACAATGTGCTGTTTGATGTAGCTAATTTTTATTTTTCCAATGATAATCAAAAATAATTTTTTTTTTTAAAAGCTGACTTAGTAATGGCATTCCTCAGTAACACCTTTATATAACAAACTTCAACTCATACATCGTCTCCACATACCAAATAACCGCCCCAACGACACCCTCTACCCCTTCAGACCGCCGCACTGATGCACCCCTCCCCTAGCTTCGAGCTGTTCCGCTTTTCCACCTCACCCCCACCCTTTCTAACCGCCCAATGATTCCACCAACCCCTTCTCACTGCAACCCACCCGACAATTATCACTCCACCCCACCCCTAACCGTTCCACTGATTCCCCCCCCCCCCATTCCAACTCATCTAACCACAACACACTCGACCCTGATCCCCCCCCCCCACCTCATCCACCCCACACCATATAATCACAACACCCGCGACCCTGATTCAACCCTACCACACCCGCCCCACCCCATCTAAACACAACACCCGCTACCCTGATCCCCCCTCCCCCACCCCATCCACCCCACACCATATAATCACAACACCCGCGACCCTGATTCAACCCCACCACACCCGCCCCACACCATCTAAACACAACACCCGCTACCCTGATCCCCCCCTCCCCCACCCCATCCACCCCACACCATCTAAACACAACACACTCGACCCTGATTCCCCCCCTCCCCCACCCCATCCACCCCACATCATCTAACCACAACACCCGCGACCCTGATCCCCCCTCCCCCACCCCATCCACCCCACACCATCTAAACACAACACACTCAACCCTGATTCCCCCCTCCCCCAGCCCATCCACCCCACATCATCTAACCACAACACCCGCGACCCTGATTCCCCTCCCCCCACCCCCCCCCCCCACCCCCCACCTTCTAACCGTAACACCCGCAAGTCGCGTCTCCCCCGCCGTCACGTCTTGTATCGAACACCACGTGACCCGGTGGTTAAATAACGCGAGACTGCGGCGAGACGAGAGCTGGCCAGACTTTTTGACCGGTCCGAGAATTCGCTCTTCACAGCGCGAGAGAGGCGAGGTGATATCTCAATTGAGTAGTTAGACGGTCGGCTCTTCTGTGCGGCTCACTGCGATCATCGTTCATTTTGCGGCTCAGAGCTCAGTTTTTAAAAGTTTCTAAGCCATGTAAGTAGTTAATATAACTATTTTCAGAGAGTTTGTGTATATTAAATGTAAATTATTGTACTCTTTATGTTAGCGAAATCACTTTAACTAGGAATATATTAAATGAAAGTTAAAGATGATTACAAATAATGACATAATTAAACATGATTTCAAAACTAAACACGATTACACCTAAACAAGATTACATCAAAACAACTTAATTACAGACAAAGAAAAAATTTAAACAACAACTTAATTAAAAACACTGACTATTTTTTTTATATATAAATATTGTGGGTGAGGATTATTAACAGAATCCAAATTTTTCTGAGAATTTATTTTGCTCGCTGTACATGATTATATATTTATTAATTATTTTTTTAAACTGTATTTAAATTTTTTTTATAGTTGCGTGAAATTGTTTGTAAAAAACATATAAACGTGTTAACTTCTCTGCCTCACCAATTCTTCCTTTTGTGATGGTTTTTGCATAAGCACGAACATCTTATTTCTTTCTACATTTTAATTATTTTAAAATAATAATTATCTTTCTTAAGAAAAATCTAATCATCTATCGTTTTAATTAAATGCGTAATATCTCTTTAAAAATACACCTGAGCGTAGCTAGAAATCATTTGTTTTGGTAACTAAAGCTACCTTATAACTTTCCGAAGAAAGATTAAAAACTGTTAAGTCATCCAAAAATCTTGATAATCCCGTTTCAAATTTCAAAACTATATAATGGCTGTAATTATGAAAACTCATGACTGTAGTTATTACGATTAAATAATGGCTGTATTTATAACGAATAAATAATGGCTGTATTTATAACGACTAATTAATGGCTGTAGTTGTAACGACTAAATAATAGCTGTAGTTATAATGACGAAATAATGGCTGTAGTTATAACGACGAAATAATGGCTGTAGTTATAACAAATCATGGCTGTAGTTAAAACGACGAAATAATGGCTGTAGTTATAACAAATCATGTCTGTAGTTATAACGACGAAATAATGGCTGTAGTTAAAACGACGAAATAATGGCTGCAGTTATAACAAATCATGTCTGTAGTTATAACGACGAAATAATGGCTGCAGTTATAACAAATCATGGCTGTAGTTATAACGACGAAATAATGGCTGCAGTTATAACAAATCATGGCTGTAGTTAAAACGACGAAATAATGGCTGCAGTTATAACAAATCATGGCTGTAGTTATAACGACGAAATAATGGCTGCAGTTATAACAAATCATGGCTGTAGTTAAACCGACGAAATAATGGCTGCAGTTATAACAAATCATGGCTGTAGTTATAACGACGAAATCATGGCTGTAGTTAAAACGACGAAATAATGGCTGTAGTTAAAACGACGAAATAATGGCTGTAGTTGTGAAAATTGTATCTAACTGCGACACCACACAACACCGTTTGACTCCCGCTTATGTCCCAGCTACGAGAGTTCCACTAGATCTTCTTTACACTTAGCTCCACTCTGCAAGTCTTAAAGTAGTATCTGTTTCCTGCGACCTAGACGTTGTTTCTGTGACCTAGACGTTGTTTCTGTGTTTATTCTGTTTCTTAAGATTGTTATGCATCCGATCCTCTCCTTCTAGGGATACCCTATAGAAAGGGGATGGGGTGGAGCAGTTGATGCATGCACACACCCCAATCTCATTGTAGACCCATTGTCGACCCTTTTCTCACTCATCTCAAACAGAACGCTCTCTGAACTTTGGAAATCGAAAAATTGTATACATACATGTAAAATGAAATAAACTTGTTTGCCTTAGATACGTCTATAGTAAAATTTGAAAAGTTTTTTTGAAAATAAATTGTTGTAAACTATCATCCTAATCTCTTAAGGAAAAATACATTATTAGCCTCTCAATTCGACCTAGTTCGGTAACTCTTACTCTAGTCTCCCAAGTTCGGTAACTTGTACTCTAATCTCCCCAAGTTCGGTAACTCCTACTCTAGTCTTCCCAAGTTCGGTAACTCTTACTCTAGTTTCCCCAAAATTTTAATTTTTTTTATGTAATTTATGAAAACCGAAGGTGAAGACACCCAACAAATTTTATCTGAAGTCACCCAACAAATTTTATCTGAAGTCACCAAACATCCGTTCAGACTTGATTGTTACCTCATACTAACATTAAACGTCTACACAAAAAAATGCACACGACCTATTTTTTAACTTTTTCCAGACACGAACAGCTACATCGAGTATAATTAAAACGTATCACTAATTAATTAATCCATTTATGTTTGGTAACGTGTGATTTAGAGTGTCACTGATCGATTGCTGGAAACATGCCTGACCCATTAGAATCTGAGCCGTGATTTGCCGGCACTACTCGCCTAACCCATTAGAATTGGAGCCGGAATTTTCCGGCATTACTACCCAGGGAACGGCTAGACAAACATTCGTATTTACAATCAATTTTTGTCGCTGTATAACACTGGTCTTTCTGTCACCTAATTAGCCACCGACTAATTAATTGAACGGTCCTGCTCAGTCTTCAGTCGACGCGATAATTGAATAATTGACTCCAATTTTCTGACGTCACGATATGTGAACTAATAGAGTTGCCTCGCATTTTGTGATAGAGTAAAGTTTGTATGCGAACTAATAGAGATTTTGTGGTTGAGTATATTTTTTATGTGAACTGATATAGTTGCTTCGCATTTGGAGATCGAGTATTATATTTTTTATGTGAACTGATATAGTTGCTTCGCATTTGGAGATCGAGTATTATATTTTTTATGTGAACTAGTATAGTTACCTCACTCACGTGATCTAGTATATTTTTAAGCTATGCGAACTGCAGTTTCCTGAGATCTCTGCTAGTATGTAGAATCTCACCATGAATTCAAACTGAATCTAGTGTAAAGAATAAATATGTGAAGGAGATATCGTGCTAAACAAACTTTACACATTGTAATTTGTAATATGTAATATGTATGTATATATATATATATATATATATATATATATATATATATATATATATATATATATAAGTGACCGCGAGTGAAATTCTCTTTATATCAGCTCTATTAGGAAAAACAAAAGCCTCCAACGACCCCCCTTGAAATTTTGTGAGGTTGTAGGAGAACGCCTTGGGGTGTCATAAAAAACTCGCCATGTCCGGGAAAATTCGGGAAACGGGTCAAAACTGACCAGTCGTATTTCCCTATATAATCTTTGTATTTTATGGGAAAAACAGAGGGTGATTTCAAAACGGATTTTAGGGCATTTACAGTCTTTACATCTGGCTAATTTGTTGCATGCTCTTAGGTAAATGGCTCGACCTTTAGAGAAAACTGTCGGTTTCACTCAAAGCCCTCGACGAGGGCTAACAAGTGACCGCGAGTGAAATTCTCTTTATATGAGCTCTATTACGAAAAAAATAAACCTCCAACGACCCCCCCTTGAAATTTTGTGAGGTGGTAGGAGAACGCCTTGTAGTGTCACAAAAAACTCGCCATGTCCGGGAAAATTCGTGAAATGGGTCAAAACTGACCAGTCATATTTCCCTATATAATCTTTGTATTTTATGAGGAAAACGGAATTTTCAGCACAATTTTTAGGTAACTTAACCTCTGTACATTATGCTAATCTCTTTAATATTATTTGAGGTCGTAGACCGACCCTGGAGGGTAACAAAAAAACTTTATCCCCGTCGGAAAAAGCCATTGTAGTCGTTAAATATGTTCATATATCGTATTTTCGTATATAAGCATAGTAACTGTTTGTTTTAAAAAAGTAAACAAAGACATACATCATTCGGTCCATTTTCAAGGGAGGTAACCTTTTTAAATAATTATTTTTCAAATAATTGTGTACTATTTTAAACAGAAACAGAAAACGACAAAGTATAGCATTTGTTTTAGAAAAAAAATACGTTGTTAATAAAATTACGTATCATACTTAAATAAACACTTAATTTTAAAAATCAATGTAATATAAGTTATGAGATATACTGTTCATTGAACCTCTGTAGTTCTAATTCCATTTTAGTTATAAATTGCGTACTTGCAAATATTTTTCCGAAAGCGTACGGTAAACAACATACAACATCTTCTCTAAAATTAGCATTACAGCTCAAGTAAAATAGCAGTTTTCCGTGATACCTCTAGAAGTCCAGAATCTGTTTTACCTCCAACAATGACCCTAGAAGAACGTGGCCTTGTAGGAGAGGTTTTGACCAGTTGTGAGGAGCGTGTCTTGTATTATGACTACACTGTAGAGTTTACAGACTGCCCAATCTTAATGTGTGATCATTACTTTGGACAAAAAGTAAAAATATAGAATTTTCCAGCTGAAGTAATATTGTTGGATTCATGAAATTTGATGTAGCTATTTTTACAGTACTGATTACTCATTAAATGAGAATTCTAACTAGTAATAATAAATGCATAGCATTCTCCCTGTAATGTATTTACTACACTGTAACAAACAGAAAGTTCTTGTTAATATTTGTATTTATTTTAGAATGTCACTGTTATAATTTATGCACAAACTATTTATCTGAAAGTTTTATTTTGTCTTGCACAATCTGTCTCAGAAATTTTATTTTATATTAAAAGAATGTGAATAGTTTACTTACTATTAACAACAGACAAATTCAAATTAATCATTATAAATACAAATCCTATTGTTCCTTTTAAAAAATATAAACCATCAATGTGTTTAAATTAAAGGGGGGGGGGAAATGTTTTTGCCATTTTTCACTAATACTAAGAGCCATATAAATTTCAAATGCTTTACTTAAAAAAAATAATTTATAGAAAAGTTGTCTTGGGACATTTTCAGAAACTATTTACCTGCAATTTTTGTGAGGAGCAGTTTTCTCAATTTAGATTTAGAGTAAATTTTTATTAAATATATTTTGTCACTATTAATAAAAAAAAAAAAAACCAATTTAACCACTCCACACCTCATCCATCACCAAATAATTAGTATTCAAATTATCAAATGTTTTTGAAAACCTAAGCGAAGCTAGGCAGTATGCCTAGTATATGTATAAGTATATATATATATATATATATATATATATATATATATATATATATATATATATATACATATAAAAATAATTATAAAATGTTCCTTCTTCGCCCCAGCTCCTAGTGCGGGATAAACCAGCCGCTAGTGACTACCCCATATTTGATCCCCTCTAACAACGAAGTGTCGAGCGCACCCAGAAATGGCAAGTCTGGTCATGAGAAACACGGTGCTGGTGCTGGTGCTAGTGGTGCTGCTGGGCGCCCCGAGCTCGGCCTACTGGAAGAAGTGGTACAACAGCGAGTCCCCAAAGTACTGGAGCCTGAGGAGTGGAGCGGTGAGTTGCTTCCCTTCTTCGTCACGTGACACTATTCTTTTACATTAGATTCTCCGCCAGTCTGTTTTTAGCTCCTTTATAAATCTTTCTGTCTGCATGTATGTATGTATGTTTCAATTTATATATATATATATATATATATATATATATATATATATATATATATATATATATATATATATATATATATATATATACATGTCCCTCTATAACTATGTATATGATTGTATGTCATTTTTTCTGATTCTGTTGCCGTTCTCTCTTTCATATGCTTAAGTTTTCTTTTGTTAAAAGAAGATTGTTATTTATTAAAATAAGTTATTAAAAACTAAAATGAAATCTGCTACGTTACATGCTAAAAGGTACGTTCATTCGCATATATATATGACTTGACCTGGATTCGCACTCGAGACTTTCGTTGTTTGCAGTCTAGCGCTCTGTCGCTTTTATAACCTTTTATACAAATTGTATCTTTCATCGTATTTCTTAAAACTAAACTGTTTACACCGTACTACTGACCGTATGAACAAGAGTATGGCGAGGTCTAAAACGGTAACCAAGACAGATGAACTAGACGAGGCAAACAGGCTATTATTGTAGCCCAAGAACATAATGATGTGCATTGCTCCTAATGGGATAATCCGTCAATCAGTGAGGGTCAAGAAATTAATGATCTGTTTTGTTGATCGGATTAGCATTTTATTTTGTTTTTGGATATGGCGACTACGTGTATGAATATAAAAATGTGCATTAGTTTAATAATCAAGATTGATATGACAACAATTTAATGGCAACTAATTGTGTTGATAGTCGCGACTATAAGGTTTGGCCTTGTTAAGATTTTAACTGTGACAATAATTACCACACACATTACCATAGATTAAATTGACCCACACATCACCAAAGGTTAAATTTACACACACACAGCACAAAAGATTAAATTGACCATACATCACCAAAGATCAAATTGAACACACATCACCAAAGATTAAATTGTCCCACATATCACCAAAGATTAAATTGTCCCACACATCACCAAAGATTAAATTGTCCCACATATCACCAAAGATCAAATTGACCATACATCACCAAAGTTTAAATTGAACACTCATCACCAAAGGTTAAATTGAACACACACATTACCATAGATTAAATTGACCCACACATCACCAAAGATTAAATTGACCACACATCACCAACGATTAAATTGACCACACATCACCACAGATTAAATTGACCACACATCACCAAAGATTAAATTGTCCCACACATCACCAAAGATTAAATTGCCCCACACATCACCAAAGATTAAATTGTCCCACATATCACCAAAGATCAAATTGACCATACATCACCAAAGGTTAAATTGAACACTCATCACCAAAGGTTAAATTGACCACACATAACCACAGATTAAATTGACTACACCTCTCTCCAAATATTATATTGTTCTTCAACGATCTTAGCTAATTTCCGCTTTTATTAAGCGTTAGTATGCTTAATGTAAATTATATTTTGTAGACTCTATAAAGTATTATAAATAAGGTCTTCACTTTCATTGTAGATTAACTGTCTTGTCATTCTTCAGCTGAATACGAAGATTAATTATTGTAGCATTGTCAAATCATATAAGTAGCAAATTAACATTTATAAAATTAGTAATAATCAACCCTGTACATTTCTACTATACATAATTTTTTTATTAAAACTATAAAAGCAGTCTTAGCATTGCAATGTTTACAATAATAACGTAATCAAGTGTCCATGATTTACAATTTTACATGTAGTTACATTTAATTAAGTTGTCATCACATTTTAACTCAATTTTATACATTCACCTAAAGACAAGTGTCATTTTGTCAACTCGCTATTCGACCAATTATAAAACATTTTGACGTGTTCAAGATAAGTTGATAAAATGTCAACACCTGAATAACATAAAACACGATCAAATAAAACCAAGTCTGTCTAGTATTCATACAATCAGCTTTTGTTGCGGCTCCCATCATCAAAGCTGACATTTGAAAGTCATCTATTGTTCCTAACGTTTTTAACCGTATTTTTAGAACAATTCTTTATTCTGTTTCGACGTTAAAATCGAATACATAAGTATCGGGGTTGTTTTTTTTTTTTTATCTCGATTCAAATTTATTTAGAAATAAAGAGATCATTCTGTAGACAAACATTTTAAATGTCAACAAAACAAGTAATTGAAAGTTGTCGTCGATTCAGACTGAAAATTTAGGATGTGCCCTGTCTTAAAGTAAAAAAGTAAAGTTCCCTTTCAAACCTGACGGTCTATAGGGCAAGTGAAGTAGAGTTCACTTGTTTCTGTGACCTCGACATATGAAGGTATATTCTAGTCAGCACTATACCCAGCCGCCTTTACTTTCCCTAACGTGAGTTAGGTACCCATCAGAGTTGGGTGGACTCAGGGACGGTCTACTGACTTAAACCCGGATTCGAACTCGAGACTTACGGGTTAGCAGTCCAGCTCTCTGCCGCTAAAGCAGTCTTTCTACTATCATAAAGTACTTGAGACAAATTTAGTTAACGTCTAAATACATGATACATGAGGCTTGATAGCTGAGAACGGCAACCCATCTAGGAAAGACAACTCTAAAATAAAACAACTGCTGCCTTGTGGTTTGTTCTTGGTTGGACAAAGGCTATCGAAACAAATCCAGAAAGAAAAGCAGGCTGAAATCAGAGTCAACGGTCTATAACGGCGCGTAGCGTGTTGACACGTAATTATTAATTGTGATGGAGAAAATACCAGCCAATTCTGCAATTAAGAACGAAGAAAAACGCAAAGACGCAAACATTTTAAGTAAAATACAAACTCTCACAAACCCGCACTTAGACATACAAACGCTCACAAACACGAACAGGCCTACAAACTTTCACAAACACGTACATACAATGTCATACAACATCGCACACAAAAACTGTCCAAAACACTCACATACAAACTCTCACAAACACGCACACTCATATAAGATAAAATTATTTAAACACAAACACAAAAGCTCGTACTCTTACAAATTAAAAAATCACTTTCACAAACACGCAAGCATGCACACAAACACGCATACTTTCACAAACACCCACACACACATACACACTTGATATTTATTCTGCAAGGAAATAATTTAAAATGTACATAAAATCGACCAAACATCCCCTCAGATAAAACAGCATGCAAAAACAATCACACATGCAAATCTCAATGCAAATCTCCCCCACAATTTACATAAAACTATTTTCTAGCCAATGGTTTTCATATAACAGGTATTATCATAGACGAAATATTTTTTCTATATTTAGCCCAAGGGAAGTAACTTAACGAGAAACATTTGGGCTTCTGGTAACTGAATTTATCCGCTCAGCGAGCAGAAATGGCTGGCCAGATTTTTATTCCGAGTGCAGCCAAAAGTTCTCTTGCGTCACCAGACTTGCCTCTTAGGATATTCTTACCCTAGACTCTGTTTTTCTAAACTTTAGACCTTTTTTTGGAGATGCGCAATTAGACCTTTTCAATTCCTGTCGGTTCTGACTTCAGCAATGACAATGTGAAGAAGGTCTAAAAATAGAATTTAGAATACCACAAGGAAGGTATTCCGACATGGGAACTCTGGAAGAGACAGAATCGCACTTGAGGTTAATTGGTACAGAATTGCCCGCCTCCTGAGAATTGACCAATCAAATGTTTATATCTTCTTGATCCTCAAAATAGCCAACCAATCAGTTCCGTTTGATAAGTCGGTAAAGTTGGCCGTCTCAGGTCAGAGCAATCACATCCTAGTGCCGGCGTTTCAGACCATTTACCTCCACGTGGCATTTATTTATTTGTCTCTTTCTTTTCCTAACTTCTTTCTGTTGTATCAGAAAATGTGGGGGTGGGGGAGGGGGGGGGGGGTCAACAAATTTAATTAAAATTTCTGTCTCCCGTGTCTTGATTTGTTACGGTAAAGTTTGGCTATTACAAATTGTAACTAATTATAGCTTGACGTTCAAATTTCGAAATGTTGTCTGTCAAATCATGTTGCACTCTGTTAATGGGTTTTTAAATAAAATTGTAATATTTATATGTAGCTAAACATTGAAAATTTTACTTGAAAAAAACTCTTACAAAAGCCTACGTTTGATGAAACTTTATTTAATAAATGCAATGCATCAAATAGATAACGCTCAAAATCAGTGGCGTAGGTGATATGGGGGGGGGGGTTATGGGAGTTTACAACCCCCCCCCCCCCCCCCCCCCCCCCCCCATGGACCCTTCTGGACAAAATTTTTACTGTCATAATACCACTGTTATTTACTCAAATCTATTTCTGAATCAGTATATATATATATATATATATATATATATATATATATATATATATATATATATATATATATATATATATATATATATATAAACTGACACTCATTTAAACAATGCTAAATTATATCAGATTATGTTTAAAAGGGGCGAGAACTGACCAGCATTACATTCGTCCATTTAAAAAATCGAGGTTTGGTAAACTTAAAAATGGGGAAATGGAATTATAACTCGAACGTTTTCAACTTAAAATAATCAAGTTTTTTCGTCGCAATTATGAATGCTCATTTTGGTTTTTTACTTTCACAAAACAACTCGGCCTAGCATCTAGTGCACATCAGAAGGTGCTGGAAGAGAGATATCTAGATAGAGATGGAGAGAGAGAAGAAGATAGAGGAGAAAAAGAGAGAGAGGTGAGAAGTGAGAGAGAGAGAGAGAGAGAGAGAGAGAGAGAGAGAGAGAGAGAGAAACAAAGAATGATAGAAAGAAAGGGAAAAAGAAAAGAAGGAAGAAAGAGAAAAGGAAAAAATTGCGAAACAAAGAGAAAATGATAGAGAGTGTGTGCGAATGAGAAACAGGGACATAGAGAAAGAGAGAGAGAAAACAGAGAGAGAGAGATTGAGAGAGAGAAATCTAGAGAAAAAAAGACATGTAGAAAAAGAAAGAGAGAGAAAGATATAAAGAGAAAAGGAAAAAGAGAGGCATAAAGAGAAAATGATAGAGAGGTTGTAAGAATGAGACATGGAAAAAGAAAGAGAAAGGACGAGATAGATAGAGAGAGAACGGCCTCCCAGTTATACAACTAAAGGAAAAACATGTTTGCCTGTTTATAATGATTTCAACTTTAGCCCCAGGGTCGTTACATAAACTGCATGGTATAAGGGGAAGGGGAGGGGATGTGGTGTATAAGTGACGTAATGCCGGAGGGTGATTTTGATTGGTGTCACTTAGCTTCGCTCAGCTGCCGCCCACAGCCACTGCGTCATTAAAAGGTGAGTGACTCACCCGTCACTGCTGCCAGTGGCGTCATAGATGGGAGTCTGCTGTATTTGTCATGAGTTGGGTGTCTGCTGTATCTGTCACAAGTTGGGTGTCTGCTGTATCTGTCACAAGTTGGGTGTCTGCTGTATCTTTCACAAGTTGGGTGTCTGCTGTATTTGTCATATGTTGGGTGTTTGCTGTATCTGTCACAAGTTGGGTGTCTGCTGTATCTGTCACAAGTTGGGTGTCTGCTGTATCTGTCACAAGTTGGTTGTCTGCTGTGTCTGTCACAAGTTGGGTGTCTGCTGTATCTTTCACAAGTTGGGTGTCTGCTGTATTTGTCATGAGTTGGGTGTCTGCTGTATCTTTCACAAGTTGGGTGTCTGCTGTATTTGTCACAAGTTGGGTGTCTGCTGTATTTGTCATATGTTGGGTGTTTGCTGTATCTGTCACAAGTTGGGTGTCTGCTGTATCTGTCACAAGTTGGGTATCTGCTGTGTCTGTCATAAGTTGGGTGTCTGCTGTATCTGTCACAAGTTGGGTGTTTGCTGTATCTGTCACAAGTTGGGTGTCTGCTGTATCTGTCACAAGTTGGGTGTCTGCTGTATCTGTCACAAGTTGGGTGTCTGCTGTATCTGTCACAAGTTGGGTGTCTGCTGTATCTGTCACAAGTTGGGTGTCTGCTGTATCTGTCACAAGTTGGGTGTCTGCTGTATCTGTCACAAGTTGGGTGTCTGCTGTATCTGTCACAAGTTGGGTGTCTGCTGTATCTGTCACAAGTTGGGTGTCTGCTGTATCTGTCACAAGTTGGGTGTCTGCTGTATCTGTCACAAGTTGGGTGTCTGCTGTATCTGTCACAAGTTGGGTGTCTGCTGTATCTGTCACAAGTTGGGTGTCTGCTGTATCTGTCACAAGTTGGGTGTCTGCTGTATCTGTCACAAGTTGGGTGTCTGCTGTATCTGTCACAAGTTGGGTGTCTGCTGTGTCTGTCACAAGTTGGGTGTTTGCTGTATCTGTCACAAGTTGGGTGTCTGCTGTATCTGTCACATGTTGGGTGTCTGCTGTATCTGTCACAAGTTGGGTGTCTGCTGTATCTGTCACAAGTTGGGTGTCTGCTGTATCTGTCACAAGTTGGGTGTCTGCTGTATCTGTCACAAGTTGGGTGTCTGCTGTATCTGTCACAAGTTGGGTGTCTGCTGTATCTGTCACAAGTTGGGTGTCTGCTGTATCTGTCACAAGTTGGGTGTCTGCTGTATCTGTCACAAGTTGGGTGTCTGCTGTATCTGTCACAAGTTGGGTGTCTGCTGTGTCTGTCACAAGTTGGGTGTCTGCTGTATATAAGTCACAAGTTGGGTGTCTGTTGTATAAGTCACAAGTTGGGTGTCTGCTGTATCTGTCACAAGTTGGGTGTTTGCTGTATCTGTCACAAGTTGGGTGTCTGCTGTATCTGTCACAAGTTGGGTGTCTGCTGTATCTGTCACAAGTTGGGTGTCTGCTGTATCTGTCACAAGTTGGGTGTCTGCTGTATCTGTCACAAGTTGGGTGTTTGCTGTATCTGTCACAAGTTGGGTGTCTGCTGTATCTGTCACAAGTTGGGTGTCTGCTGTATCTGTCACAAGTTGGGTGTTTGCTGTATCTGTCACAAGTTGGGTGTCTGCTGTATCTGTCACAAGTTGGGTGTCTGCTGTATCTGTCACAAGTTGGGTGTTTGCTGTATCTGTCACAAGTTGGGTGTCTGCTGTATCTGTCACAAGTTGGGTGTCTGCTGTATCTGTCACAAGTTGGGTGTCTGCTGTATCTGTCACAAGTTGGGTGTCTGCTGTATCTGTCACAAGTTGGGTGTCTGCTGTATCTGTCACAAGTTGGGTGTCTGCTGTATCTGTCACAAGTTGGGTGTCTGCTGTATCTGTCACAAGTTGGGTGTCTGCTGTATCTGTCACAAGTTGGGTGTCTGCTGTATCTGTCACAAGTTGGGTGTTTGCTGTATCTGTCACAAGTTGGGTGTCTGCTGTATCTGTCACAAGTTGGGTGTCTGCTGTATCTGTCACAAGTTGGGTGTCTGCTGTATCTGTCACAAGTTGGGTGTCTGCTGTATCTGTCACAAGTTGGGTGTTTGCTGTATCTGTCACAAGTTGGGTGTCTGCTGTATCTGTCACAAGTTGGGTGTCTGCTGTATCTGTCACAAGTTGGGTGTTTGCTGTATCTGTCACAAGTTGGGTGTCTGCTGTATCTGTCACAAGTTGGGTGTTTGCTGTATCTGTCACAAGTTGGGTGTCTGCTGTATCTGTCACAAGTTGGGTGTTTGCTGTATCTGTCACAAGTTGGGTGTCTGCTGTATCTGTCACAAGTTGGGTGTCTGCTGTATCTGTCACAAGTTGGGTGTCTGCTGTATCTGTCACAAGTTGGGTGTCTGCTGTATCTGTCACAAGTTGGGTGTTTGCTGTATCTGTCACAAGTTGGGTGTCTGCTGTATCTGTCACAAGTTGGGTGTCTGCTGTATCTGTCACAAGTTGGGTGTTTGCTGTATCTGTCACAAGTTGGGTGTCTGCTGTATCTGTCACAAGTTGGGTGTCTGCTGTATCTGTCACAAGTTGGGTGTTTGCTGTATCTGTCACAAGTTGGGTGTCTGCTGTATCTGTCACAAGTTGGGTGTCTGCTGTATCTGTCACAAGTTGGGTGTTTGCTGTATCTGTCACAAGTTGGGTGTCTGCTGTATCTGTCACAAGTTGGGTGTCTGCTGTATCTGTCACAAGTTGGGTGTTTGCTGTATCTGTCACAAGTTGGGTGTTTGCTGTATCTGTCACAAGTTGGGTGTCTGCTGTATCTGTCACAAGTTGGGTGTCTGCTGTATCTGTCACAAGTTGGGTGTTTGCTGTATCTGTCACAAGTTGGGTGTCTGCTGTATTTGTCACAAGTTGGGTGTCTGCTGTATCTGTCACAAGTTGGGTGTCTGCTGTATCTGTCACAAGTTGGGTGTCTGCTGTGTCTGTCACAAGTTGGGTGTCTGCTGTATCTGTCACAAGTTGGGTGTCTGCTGTATCTGTCACAAGTTGGGTGTCTGCTGTATCTGTCACAAGTTGGGTGTCTGCTGTATCTGTCACAAGTTGGGTGTCTGCTGTATCTGTCACAAGTTGGGTGTCTGCTGTATCTGTCACAAGTTGGGTGTCTGCTGTATCTGTCACAAGTTGGGTGTCTGCTGTATCTGTCACAAGTTGGGTGTTTGCTGTATCTGTCACAAGTTGGGTGTCTGCTGTATCTGTCACATACAAGAAGAGGATGGAAATATGTAATCACTTGCACCAAGAATCTAAAAGCCCCTCATTTTAATACAAAGAGCTTAAGGCCACTCATTTTAATATAAAGAGCTAAAAAAATAATCAATTATAAAATAAGCCTTAAAATATTTCTGAACAATATAATTTGAGGCACAACCGTTTGACACATGCGTGCCTTTAAAACCTACTACACAAATACTGTGTTGCCTGGTTGAAGCACCGATCATTTCCCCTCACTCCTTGTTGCAAAACAACAACACTGAGCAACTTTACGACTGAAACCCCTTTACGACATTTCGCCAAACTAAGTGTAGGCAATTTCAAGGTGTACAACTGGATGAAAAACTAATCGATACATCTTAAACTTCATAATAAAAATACAGTTTAATCCAAGCGATTACATATTGCATTAAAGTTTGTTTTGTTGAAACTTTTGAAAGCGAATGTCCAGTTAATACTCCTTAAATCAATGTAACTATTTAACTAACGTAGTTTGTTCTATTCAACTAACGTCACACTAACTACAGATTCAGTATCGACACGAACATACACAGCCTCGAAGCACTGACGAAGCGAGCCTATACGAATCACTGACCAAGCGAGCCTATACGAATCACTGACCGAGCCTATACGAATCACTGACCAAACGAGCCTATACGAATCACTGACCAAACGAGCCTATACGATTGACCAAGCGACCGTATCGAATGTCGCAAGGTCCTGTTCAAAGAAAAGACTTGCCCACATCGTTGACTAAATGGCCCATGACCACGTCTTGAAGTTAAGTGCGCATGCTCACAGAGAGGGGCCCGAACTCGATTCCCTAGACACACCCCACTACCCCCCCCTCCCCGACATTAACATCTCTACCCCCAAGCCCCACCCTGATATAATTAGGTTAACTATTTTGAAGAAGACGGATTAAATGTGTATGTACAAGAACTCCGTGATAGAATTTACATTCAGTACAATGTTAATATTTTCTTATTCTCGAACACTTCACCAGTTCTAAGTTTAAAATAATACCATTTGATGTTCTGAAAGCGCAACCAATCTATACGCCGATTTAAAATTAAAGTAATAAAACTAATCTTGTTATTCTCCCTAATTCAGTCTTCGCCTTGACCTTAATTAACCCTAAATAATTTTTTTAGAATTAACGAGCATTTGATCACACACACACAAATTAGCTAGCTAAAAATATATCTTTACAGCTTTATAGTTGTTTGTTTTGATAATGGGCTCCAATTAATCTCATAGTGGGCAACATAACACTTAGCATGGCCCGCTAAACATCAAAATTATCCTTGATAGAATCACAAACAACAATTTATTATTCACAGAAGTCTCACCTATTTTTTATCTTCTTAAATCGAAAAGATTGCGACTTCAGAAAAACGCAAACCCCAGTCGAAGATGTGAAAACTAATCTCCCGACTAAAATGAATGTTCAGATTTCTCAGGCCATTGGAGTTGTTTCCCTTACAGCTCGTTCCACTCTTTTCTTCCAAGACTTTTTTTTTATCTCCCCTCATTCGCATGGGCCTGAACTCGCAGACCGACGATTCGTTGGGACGTTCATGTATTTGGACGTTCCTATCCCACCCCTCCCTGCACGCATATAAACCGTAATCACAGCAATGTTATTTCTCAGGCCACGCCACACCATCCAAAAATAAGGTGGGAAAAAAAATTAATAAGCGTCTACATTGGGACATTTATTTCTCAACGAATGGGGTAGTAGGGATTGTCTTCACTTATTGTGGTATACTTTTGGGGGGGGGGGGGGGGGGGGGGGGGGGGGGGGGAGGGGGGGGAGTGATGGAGGCAGAAATTTGTCATGGGCTGTGGGATGGGGTCAAAAAATATTTTTTCGTATATATATATAAATATATATATATATATATATATATATATATATATATATATATATATATATATATATATATATATATATATATATATATATATATATTATTTCTCCTCGAAGAGACTAGGCTTAGGAAGCAAGATAAGATTACATAAGAAATTGCATATAAATAAAATAAAATAATATATATATATATATATATATATATATATATATATATATATATATATATATATATATACATATATATATATATATATATATATATACATATATATATATATATATATATATATATATATATACATATATATATATATATATATATATATATATATATATATATATATATATATATATATATATATATATATATACAATATATATATATATATATATATATATATATATATATATATATATATATATATATTGTTGTTGTTGTGCTGAGCGAAGTGGGGTCTATCCGCATCCTACCACCGGACTGTGAGTTCTAAGTCATTGATCTTACGAGATATGCAGCAGTCATTTCAGCCCCGGTCTTGTATTCTTTAAGTCATCTCGACATCCTGGGTGACTGAGTGTATAACGTGCAGTCAGAAATTTCCAAAATTTGGTTGCCTGGTGTGATCGATTGGTCGTCTGCTGCATCGTTCAGTGTCGGGGTCTTCTGTGGTCACGTGTTTCAATAACAAAGAGTAACAATAACTCTAGCTAACAATAATACTAGCTACCATTAATGCTAGCTACCAATATCACTAGCTACCAATATCTCTTGCTACCAATAAAACAAGCTACCAATAACACTAGCTACCAATAACAGTGGCTAACAATAACTTTGGCTACCAATAAAACAAGCTACCAATAACACTAGCTACCAATAACAGTGGCTAACAATAACTTTGGCTACCAATAACACTAGCTACCAATAACAGTGGCTAACAATAACTTTGGCTACCAATAACACTAGCTACCAATTACAATAGCTACCAATAACTTTGGCTACCAATAACACAAGCTAACAATATTGCATGCTACCAATAACACTGTCTACCAATAACACTAGCTACCAATTACAATAGCTACCAATATTGCATGCTACCAATAACACTGTCTGCCAATAACAGTGGCTACCAATAACTTTGGCTACCAATAACACAAGCTAACAATATTGCATGCTACCAATTACATTGGCTACCAATAACACTAGCTACCACTAACATTTGCTACCAATCGCATTATCTGTTGATTACATTTCCTACCGATATTACCGGCTACCAATAATATTGGCTACAGAGGATATACTAGCTGATCTCCGTAGAAAAATAAAATCACACATCGCGCTGTTGAATACACACACGACCCTGAACTAAGGGCAGTCCAGGTCTCACCAGTGGTAGATTGATCTGTTTAATTTCATCATCTACATGTCAGTCAAAGACCGTCGTCAATTTGATTAAAAAAGGGATCAATTTCAACATATAAGGGGGAGGGGTGGGTACTGCATACAGTGTCCAATTGGGGTCGTTATGGGAGTGCAAGACACTTTCTATTGGCCCAGTGCACTAGAGTTATCTATTGCTTAGTGCAGGGGTCTCCAAACTTTTCAGACCGAGGGCCGCATTAACTATCAAATTTCAGTTCGGGGGCCAGATTCTTCCAGGCATGTTTTTAATTTTTCTGCACCAAGTTCCTCATCACAAACAAATGATTTTTCCTTGGACAAAAATTCGCGGGCCGTAGTTTGGAGACCCCTGGCCTAGTGCACTAGAGTTATCTATTAGCCCAGTGCACTAAAGTTATCTATTGCCCAATGCACTAGAGTTATCTATTGGCCCAGTGCACTAGAGTTATCTATTAGCCCAATGCACTAGAGTTATCTATTGGCCCCGTGCAATGAAGTTAACTATTGGCCCAGTGCACTATTTTAGTGCATGTCTCATTCTATTGGCCCAATAAAGTAGAGACAACTATTTCACTAGATTTCTCAATGTATGAATCTGAATCCCGTGCCTATCAACAATGTTTTGACATCATTTCACAACACCAACCGATTTTCACAAAGCCGATACACATATACAACCATCCAAACTATTCACACTTTCATTATCATTGATTTACTTCTTAAAGAACAATTCACCGCCCGGGGCTACCTACTCAACCACTTGTTCTGTTTAATAAATGTTTGTTTTTTTATAAATTAAAAACACAAACAATCACACACGCAGACACACACACGCACACAAACACACACTTAGACACACACTCAAAAAGAAACGCTGAAGTACTAGGCTACTCTTCACAACTCAAAAAAGAAAAACCTCAACATTAATTAAACGACTTAATTAATTTACCCCCAGGACATCTTCACCCCTTCCCACCGTAATTCCACAACAGCTTTCGCGTGTTAGACAGTTAAAAAAGACGCGAGTCTTTTCAGTTTCAGACGCTTTAAAAAATATCAAAATAGTAGCGGGAGTAGCCGCCCTTTCATTTCACTCTGTCCAAGATGGTTCGAAAGGAAATTTCCCGAGGGAAACTGTAAGGAAAAGATTTGTCACGTAAAGACTTGCAGGTTTTTCCAGAGAATAGATTCCAGTTCCCTTCTAATCAACACATAGACTGACATCTGTGTAGACTAAAGTGTGATGTATGTGGTTTCAACATTTTTTTACTGATACGTTGTTTCATAAAAGAGGGTTCCTGTATTCAAATTTGGACACTTACATAGGTTTTGATAAATAACCTTCTTGTACTATTTCATAGTAATTTGCTTCGGTTTAGGTTAAGGATAGCTTAAATGCCATAACTGAGTTTTAACAAGTGCATAATATAACGTATAAAGACAGTGGCGTAGCTAGGATTTTTGGGCCCCTAAGCAAAAAGTGTTAGTGGGCCCCTCAGAGGCGTAGCGACCCCGACCGGGTACAAACTTTCTATTTGCACCCCCCCCCCTCCTTCCGACTTTCGATTTGCACCCCCCCCCCCTCAAGCTTTCGAAAAACGGCCCCTATTTGCCTTGGGCCCTATGCCTTCCTTACGCTAGCTTTACGGTAGCTACGCCACTGTATAAAAATAGGAATGGGAGTTTAAGTTAAGTTTACGTTGAGATGTGGGGTTAAAGCTAAGGGTAGATTTAAAATCTGATTTCATCAGTCGAATTCTTGATTGTAAAGTTAATTGGCATGACATCAATTAAATTCCAAATTAATTGATCCTATAGAGAAGAGGTACAAAGAGCAAAACAAAAATTTTGTTTTAATTCACTGTCTAAAACAATGCTAGGCTCAAAACTTGATGGATTGGTCTACCAGAAAAAAATACCCTAAAGCCTCTAAAAGTTTTTAACATTCTTCATAAAAACCAAACACTCGGTTCTGCTCACGATAACACTGCCCACTTGTTCAAGCCCACTTGATAAAATCCCCTTGAATAAGCCCACTTGATTAAGCCCACTTGATAAAATCCACTTTGTAAAGCCAACTTGATAACCGCAAGTTGAAAAAATTACACTAGAGGCTATTGTCATTTTTATTTTTACTTTATCAAAGTACCTACAAACACACTTCCAGATGTTGGCGTCATATAATCGATATGTAAGGGTGAGACAATCAGTCTAGGCTCGTCTAATTACAGCTATCAAGGAATTAACCTGAAGTCTTATAAATTTTGACGAGAATTGTGAAGTCTGCTAATTGTGCCCTGCTAATCTGAGTAGCAGTGTTTCTTCCAGACTTTTTTTCTCCGGGGGGGGGGGGGGGCACTTGACATTTTTTTTTATATATAAATTATATAAATTTCATTTCGTTCGGGGGGCGGTAAAAAAATTTCGGGGGTGCTTCACCCTCCCCCCCCCCCCCCCCCGAAGAGATGCCTGGAAGAAACTCTGCTGAGTAGTTCTGCAACTGTGACGCCCTTGTCTTCCCCTTCTTCTCCCCCCTGCCACAGTGCCCTGTGTTATTGTTTTAGAAAGGTCACCGGCCAGGGCGCTAGAGTTCCTAGATGAACTTCAACGGTCACATGTTGATGATCAAGGCGAGCCATCTACGGGGGGGTGTCTGGCTGTGGTCAGACATGTAGAGGGGTGGTCACCGACATGCGACACTTAGCTCTAGACACACCACTTGTAACGACATAAACACATACATACACATATATTTACATTCATAAATACATATACATCTGCAATGGCGTAAGCAGTGTTTTTGTTCCAGGGGTGTCCCTATGGGGAGGGGGGATCCATACGTATACTTACATTTCTAAAACTTAATATGAGACAATAGTAATTCTCAAACTGCCTACGCCTCTAAATACACACATACACACAATACATACTGCAAAAATCTTTTGAAGTAATATATCAATGAAGCTGCTCTAAATCAATCATTAAACACAAACAATGTGTATGAATTTAATTTGCGTTTTCCTTCCTTTATTTCGAGAGAGAGATAAATATGAACATTGTTCAAGGACTGAAATTTGTATAAGATCACCTAATATGTTCAGCAGAAAAAACAATCAATTATACCTCTTCCGTCTTGAAAACACTGTTTGAATTCAACTTTTTAAAAAAGTAGAAGTTCGATATCTTTCATTCATCGATTTCCGTAATTGCTCGATTCAACATAGTTTTTTAGTGTAGTGTATATTGATCGGCTAATTGTCCATTCTTCAACTAGGAATGTTTATTTTGTGGCAGTAGAAGTATTTGTAAATACTTGCTTGAGGAATAATAATCATTCGAAGAGAATACATTTTCTTCTCCTATATCTCTCCCCATCCCTGTCTCTCTTGACATATAAAATGTATGGCCACATTCCTTGCCAGTACCTCACAACAGTTGTATAAAATCAAAGTAAGTTTCGGAAGTTCTGGGGAAGCGATGTTTATATATATATATATATTATATATATATATATATATATATATATATATATATATATATATATATATATATATATATATATATATATATATATATATATATATATATATATATATATAATATATATATATTATATATATATATATATGTATACATGTGGCGTAGCGAAGTCGGGTGTCACCCGGTGCGGCACTTAATGGTGTCATTAAAGGCGTAGCAACACTCTTCCCGGGGACAAACTTTCAACTTTCGATTTGCACCCCCCCCCCCCCTCAAACTTTTGATTTGCACCTCTTAAAAGACTATTTAACACTCGAATTAATCACTTAATTAAGTGGAATTATCATTTTTCTCTATATATTTTGCTATTTTTTGCCATTATGTCACCCCCCCTAAATGGTGTCACCCGGTGCGATCCGCCCCCCCCCCCCCCCCGCCCCCCCCCCCTCGCTACGCCTCTGTATATACATATACACAAATATATATATATATATATATATATATATATATATATATATATATATATATATATATATATATATATATAATATATAAACCAAACATGTGTATTTCCATATTCTATTGAACGTCAGTATCATGGAGTAAAAAAAAAGATTCCATCTCTGAATTGCGTGATTTCGTGTGAAATGCGACACCCTCGCGAGCACCTCGACCGAGAAAAAAAACCCTTGCAAGATTGAATCTTTTTCCGAAATAATTATTCCAACGCAACGCTATTGTCCTGTTTTTAAATAGCATGAATTAAAGTTTACTTTTTTTAAAAACATTGAACGATGCTACAAACACGATTCTAAGTGTAGGGGAAGGGGGGGGGAGCTGCATCGATAAATATAACAAGCTGTGTAATGCAAGGGGACTGTAGAGAGTGTTTTGGACCAATTATGGTTGGTTGTGTCCCATATTTGACCAATTATGGTACTCATCAATCCTCTAATCTAAGATTGTATATCTTTAAAAAAAAATGTCGCATTACAGCTTTTACTTTTAATTATTGTAATTAATTGTGTGTGTTCATGTATGGTAACCAAAGAGTATGTTCATGACAAATTTTCAAGCAATGTATCACTTTAAGTAACAAATAATGTATCAGTCTAATATAAGACTTCACAAATTATAAACAGCAAATGTTTATCCGTGCAGTCTACAACTTTTTTCCCCAGAAGGTCTGTCTTATAACATTTTTACTTTCTCGTATATACGAAGTATAGAGAAAGTCTTGTAATCGTGCAAAAAAAAATCGAGATTTTTACAAATCTCGACGTTTTACACCTCACTGATACGGAAAAACATAATTTTGCAATCTTGTCCGAATGTCTGTAGGTCTGTCTGTGTGTCTGTCTGTGTGTCTGTCTGTGTGTCTGTCTGTGTGTCTGTCTGTGTGTCTGTCTGTGTGTCTGTCTGTGTGTCTGTCTGTGTTTAAACACGATAACTTGAGTACCGCTACAGCTAGGTTGATGAAATTTCATATATAAGTATTTTATCAAAATCGTAGATCCTGATAAACTTTTGAGCGATTTCCGATAACCGGAAGGGGTACTTTTTCTACTTTGAATTTTTCAAACGCCTATAACTTGAGTACTATGTCAAATTTTGAGTAATTTCCGTTCACCGGAAGTACTAATTTACGCTATTTCCGATTTCTCAAAAAAAAAAAGCATGTAAATTTATAAAGTACTAGTAATATTGCGCACTATTATGCACATTTTGTTTTGGCGTTCGCTTGGTGCGCAATTCTTTTTTCTATGAGATTCTATTCTATTTTTCAAAGTTTAAGTAATTAAAAATCATGTCTATATTCCAAGTTATATAAGAATATTCGAGAATGTTTAGGGGAGATCACTCCCTGTTTGTTTAAAAAAGAAATGCATGATATAAATTGTCTAAATCAAGAGGAATCGGCGCCACTTGAGCCTTGTCATTTAATTTATTCCACGTGGTTAAGTTCTCTACAGACCAATCAGGAAATGGAGCGAGGAAGTGGCATCTTGTTATCCTTTAACAAGAGGGAGAATTTCTACAGCTGTCCGATCAACAAATGCACCATCATGCCTACGTCTGATATTTCTTGCCTACGTCTGATATTTCTTGCCTGGGTCTGATATTTGTTGCCTACGTCTGATATTTCTTGCCCACGTCTGAAATTTCTTGCCTGCGTCTGATATATCTTGCCTGCGTCTGATATTTCTTGTCTACGTCTGATATTTCTTGCCTACGTCTGATATTTCTTGCCTGGGTCTGATATTTCTTGCCTACGTCTAATATTTCTTGCCTACGTCTGATATTTCTTGTCTACGTCTGATATTTCTTGCCTACGTCTAATATTTCTTGCCTACGTCTGATATTTCTTGCCTGGGTCTGATATTTCTTGCCTACGTCTGATATTTCTTGTCTACGTCTGATATTTCTTGCCTACGTCTGATATTTCTTGCCTACGTCTGATATTTCTTACCTACGTCTGATATTTCTTGCCCACGTCTGATATTTCTTGCCTACGTCTGATATTTCTTGCCCACGTCTGATATTTCTTGCCTACGTCTGATATTTCTTGCCCACGTCTGATATTTCTTGCCTACGTCTGATATTTCTTGCCAATGGCAACAAGACACAGTTATATATCACACGTCTGCTGATTTAATACACGGGTGATTAATGATTCGTGGACAGCCATTTTTCCTGTAATACGTCTCTTCCGCAACGGGGTATCGTTTGTCACGAGTTACATAATCAGCTTGAACCAATGGTAGAAGATGCACTGGCTTGTATTGTTTCATTGGCTGAGGGTTTTACGTTTGGTATCTGGGGATTAACTTGTACAGTGGTAAATTTTACTCTAAACACACTGCTTGCCAATTTGTCAAGAACATACTTTTTGCTTGCTAGTAGTAAATTTTACTCTAAACACACTGCTTACCAATTTGTCAAGAACATACTTTTTGCTTGCCAGTGGTAAATTTTACTCTAAACACACTGCTTACCAATTTGTCAAGAACATACTTTTTGCTTGCCAGTGGTAAATTTTACTCTAAACACACTGCTTACCAATTTGTCAAGAACATACTTTTTGCTTGCCAGTGGTAAATTTTACTCTAAACACACTGCTTACCAATTTGTCAAGAACATACTTTTTGCTTGCCAGTGGTAAATTTTACTCTAAACACATTGCTTACCAATTTGTCAAGAACATACTTTTTGCTTGCCAGTGGTAAATTTTACTCTAAACACATTGCTTGCCAATTTGTCAAGAACATACTTTTTGCTTGCCAGTGGTAAATTTTACTCTAAACACATTGCTTGCCAATTTGTCAAGAACATACTTTTTGCTTGCCAGTGGTAAATTTTACTCTAAACTTAATGAATAACATTTGAATGTGTGAAAAAGTTTATTTCTTCAAGTGTTTACGTTAATCACTAGAACAAAGCGCGTCAACAAATCCTTTTAAGTTAACTCTCGATCCCATGTTAGTTTCTTCAACTCACATCAGAAGTGACCGCTTTTGTTTTCTTATATGTCAAGACCTTTTCACAAACTGCATTATTTTCAACACTTAGGTTTTTTGATTTCATTGCTTAGAAACATTTTTTAAAATCTAATATCTTATAAAAATTAAGATTTTTTTTTCTTTCTTGAATAAGTTTGTCCAAAAACAAGATCAAATAAAACTAGTCTATTTTTTTTTCTTTCGGTATTTGAATGAATATTGTGATCAGCGTTATGTTAGGCAACTTTGCCTTCTTTCCTCTGTCCATTTAGTTACAAATAACAACACAAACTGCATGGATTTCTGCTTATTTCATCTACACCTTAAATAAAACAAATAGGCCGCTAACTGCATATATTTCTACTTATTTCATCTATTATTTAAATTTAACAACCACTGGGCTGTTAACTACATATATATCTACTTATTTCATCTACCATGTAAACTAACTAATAGGTCCGATAACTACATATATATCTGCTTATTTCATCTAACATTTAAACTAAACAACAAGTCCATTAACTACATATATATCTAATTATTTCATCTACCATTTAAACTAACCAATAGGTCCGCTAACTATATATATATATATATATATATATATATATATATATATATATATATATATATATATATATATATATATATATATATATATATATATGCTTATCTCATCTACCATTCTAACTAACCAAGAGGTCTGGTCACTACTTATATATCTGCTTATTTCATCTACCATTTAAACTAAACATCAGGGCCGCTAACTACGAACGTGCCGTGAGAATCTGGTACCAAATGCTACCAGAAACCCCACAGTGTCTAACAGCACCGAAGTCACGTAAGCGCCCGCCCTAGCAGTGTACTCACTTTAATCAAAGCCCTCGGCACCAGTGCTCAACTTTCAGATGGAATAGTTTATAATAATAGAGCTCCTCTACGAGACACAAAAAAATCACGGCGACCGGTTAAAATTATCCGGCACTACAAATGTCTGATACAAGGAGGAGAAATAAAATTCTTGTCTTGTGATTAAGCTGAGTGGGTTGGCGAAACACGGGCGGTGTGTGCATGGTGTGTGTGTTTTGGTGTGTGTATATGGTGTGTGGTTTTTGTTGTGTGTACATGGTGTGTGGGTTTTTTTGTGTATATGGTGTGTGGGTTTTGTTATGCGTATATGATATGTGATGTATATGATGTGTGGGTGTATGTGTATATGTGTGAGATGGTCACATATATGTGTGTATGTGTATATGATATAGCCGACCTGACGTGCATACATAATGTGCGGGTGGTGATATATTTATGTGTATATGTGTGAGGTGATCGTTTATGCGTATGTGTACTTGATATGTAACTGATGACGTATGTATGTGTATATGTGAGATTGTTTATATTTGTATATGTGTACTTGATATATGTGAGTTAACATGTATGTGTACGTGTACATAATATATTCGTGCCGACGTATGTACTTGATGTGTACATTGTCTGCACATGATATACAGGCGGTGACGTGTGTACATCAGGTAGCGCGTAAAACGTATGTACACATATTCAACTAGAGTTGACATGTATGTTGTATGTCAGTGAAAATAATCAAACCCTGTTTTAATGCTAATTATTAATTATTCAAACACACACGAAGCAGATCACAAGTTCTGAGGCCTAGGATTTTATCAAGACTTTATTTTAATATTTAAACAAAATTCTACGCTTTAAAATTACACTGTTGATATTCCACAACATCAACTCCTATTATTCTGCTTTCCTCGCAACAGATTTTCTTCAAGTTCCTAAAACTCAGATCATGCACCATAAAAAAAGAATAACTCCTATCATAAAAATGCACTATAACAATTATGAACTTTAGCTCAGCTTAAATAATAGATCACGCACTATAAAAATGATGGACGCCGACTCCCACATACAATGGAAGACTTCCCAATGACACAGCTTGACGCTTTTAGTTTTTTCTTTGTCTCAGAGTTCCAAAAAATGGCGTAACTTCCGGCAAACAATAAGCCTCGTTCTGGATTACTGGGCTATTTTTTCCGCCCGCTAGAGATCTTGAGAGCAGTCTGAGACCATTTCATGAAAGCGACACGCAGAGCAGCATCTTTTCATTATAGACGCCCACGTTATCCTCCACATCCCACACTATCCTACATAACCCACATTATCCTCAATAACCCACACCGTCCTCTACAACCCAAATTATAACCCAGAACCTCCACCATTCCCCACCACCCCCACAACCCACACCTTTCCCACAACTCACCCCCCCCACAACCCAATCCATCCCCCACAACCCACACCATTCCCCTACACCCACAACACCCCCAAAAACCCCCACCATTCCCACAACCCAATCCTCACACAACAACCCACACCATCCCGTAACGCACATACACTCATGCTGTTTAAAGAAAATGATTGATGTATTCAAAACAAAAAGTAGCTCCCAAATTTGTTCTAATTAAAAAAAATTAACAAACGAACCCAAATTTGTTCTAATTAAAACAAAATTAACAAATGGACTCTAATTTTTAGACAATAAATTATACAACAACTCGCGAGCTGTTTCAAACTCATTAAATCAATATCATGTAGCCCATTGAATTAATCATGTATCGCATTATCGATGTATCATATACTTCCTGTTTGAAAGATTGTACAGTGTCTGTTATTTTTTAATTGATGTGTTAAGACTTTTCCAATAACCAACGCATGTGTTTTTGTTAGCAATGTTGTTTTTTGTTTCTTTTTTCTTTTTTTCTTATTTAGAATAACAAAAACAAAATCAATGTTGTTTTTATTTTTACATTTCAATTGAATTTAACAAAACCTGTGTTTTGATGGAAGTTTTGAATAATATGATCTAAATAACAAGCAAGCTTTGTTATTCCCATATGGCTTTTTTTTAAACAAATCTTCTATATAGTACCATGAAGGGGGGCGTTCTATTACATATGTAATAGATGTAGTAGATAATCACAGGTAAACGTAAAATGGCCCCCAAACGCGATTACTTATTTTAGCGCGTATTCCATCTAGGTCGCTTTATATCGACATCACATCACTATATTGCTACAAAACAATTCTAAATCCAAAGCTGGATGCTGTTGTTTAATACTGAACTTGTGAGTAGGACCTACATTCAAACACAACCAAATTTTATAAATTCTGCAGTCAGATCGAAGGTTTTATTTTATCGTGATGGTCAATCCATAAAAATAAAAAAAATAGTCAAACATTTATTGAATACAAAATCCCAACCAAATTAGATAAAGTTATGACCGAATTTAAAACCGCATTTCCCAAATCAACTTTTCACCGGTGCAAATATAGTCCGACCAACACAATTTTAGGGTGTTAAATTGTTTCTAAAAATAGCTCTAAAATAATTTAAACCCTGCGCATTGACAGCACGAGACATCAAAAGAAATCTATAAATATTCATGAGACCCTCGTGGATTTGAACTTTTATTCACGCGACGCCATTTTGTTTAACGTTTTTTTTTCTTTCACAAGGATCACAGTGGGTGTAGAGAGTATTTTAATACACAAAACATCGCGTGCGAGATCGCGACATTTACTTGCGGGAATTTTTTAGGGATGAATTCGGAAATAATTTTATTTCCGGGCTTTTACATGGCTCTGTTATATTTTTTAAAAACATTTATAGAGCCGTTCACTTCTGACACTTGTAGAAACTATTTTTTAAGCGTAATAAAATTCAATGTTATTTTTTTAAATAATAGTTTTAAAAATGTTTAAGCAGTTTCATTCCAACAGTAAATCTTTTGAAGATTGAGAGTCCGCAAAACGCCTTTTGATTTCAAATGATGCGACATCAAAAATTAAAGGGCAGCTTTTATTTATCTGTTGGGTTTGTATTAGTTTAAGATTATCAATATAAAAACGAGACGTTATTAAGAGATCAATTATATATATGTATATATATATATATATATATATATATATATATATATATATATATATATATATATATATAGGTAAATCCTTCATCTAATACACGAGTAATGCCTTTATTCATTATTAATCTTAATTTCAAAAATACTAATTTTTTTGGCAATCCATGTATGAAATTTAGTTTTCAAAGCAATATGACAATCTCTGTTGATTTTTTTTTAAATTGTAACTTTTTAACACCACCAATTTGTAATTAAATTACGTATCTTTCCAGCAAATTATTTTTATAGTATTAACATTTCCTACTGAAACATTTAAACCTCAAACAAGATTGATTTTTAAACTTAACTATTCAGCACACAAAACGTTTTTACCTTTAAAAGTATAGCTTCCCAAAAGCACACAATTAAAAATTAAAACGTAACATTTTAGTACGCACCCAAATTATAACCTTAAACTTAACACTTCAATATCTCTCTCATGAACCTTAGGTTCAACCGTACAGAAACTCTTGAACGAAACTCTCAGCTTATTATCGGACAAAAAAATACCACTTTAAAAAAAACCACCCCGACTTAATGAGCGGTTTCCACATACAGTTAGAAACCCCTCATTCATCACGACACATACTGAAAGTTCGATGAAATTTTTTTCTAGATTTTATTTATGAAATCTCCGGTTTTAAAACGGAGTTCTATTCATCTTTTTTCTCTCATTGTTCTAGCTGACTGTCTGATCTTTTAATATCAACTCTTTAATCACTTGAATCTACGATCACGTCAAATACTGATCAATTGAACAAGTGTTTTTAAAGCTCTTTTATCATGGGTGTTTTTTAAAGGTTTTTTATCATCTGTGTGTTTTTTAAAAGCTCTTTTATTCTGGGTGTTTTTAAAAAGCTCTTTTATTCTGGGTGTTTTTAAAGGTCTTTAATCCTGGGTGTTTTTTTTAAAGGTCTTTTAACCTGGGTGGTTTTTAAGAGCACTTTTATCCTGGGTATTTTTTAAAAGCTCTTTAATCCTGGGTGTTTTTTTAAATCTCTTTTATCCTGGGTATATTTTAAAGGTCTTTAATCATGTGTGTGTGTTTTTAAAAGCTCTTTTATCCTGGGTGTTTTATAAAAGCTCTTTTATCATGGGTGTTTTTTAAAGGTTTTTTATCATCTGTGTGTTTTTTAAAAGCTCTTTTATTCTGGGTGTTTTTAAAAAGCTCTTTTATTCTGGGTGTTTTTAAAGGTCTTTAATCCTGGGTGTTTTTTTTAAAGGTCTTTTAACCTGGGTGGTTTTTAAGAGCACTTTTATCTTGGGTATTTTTTAAAGGTCTTTAATCCTGGGTGTTTTTTTCAATCTCTTTTATCCTGGGTGTTTTTTAAAGGTCTTTTATCATGTGTGTGTGTTTTTAAAAGCTCTTTTATCCTGGGTGTTTTATAAAAGCACTTTTATCCTGTGTGTTTTTTAAAGGTCTTTTATCATCTGTGTGTTTTTTAAAAGCTCTTTTATTCTGGGTGTTTTTAAAAAGCTCTTTTATTCTGGGTGTTTTTTTTAAAGGTCTTTTAACCTGGGTGGTTTTTAAGAGCACTTTTATCCTGGGTATTTTTTAAAAGCTCTTTAATCCTGGGTGTTTTTTTAAATCTCTTTTATCCTGGGTGTTTTTTAAAGGTCTTTAATCCTGGGTGTTTTTTAAAGGTCTTTAATCCTGGGTGTTTTTTTTAATCTCTTTTATCCTGGGTGTTTTTTAAAGGTCTTTTATCATGTGTGTGTGTTTTTAAAAGCTCTATTACCCTGGGTGTTTTTTAAAAGCTTTATTATCCTGTGTGTTTTTAAAAGCAATTCTGAAATCTGTAATATTAAAGCGAACATTCAAGGCAAACTGACGCTGTAAATTACATGTCTGAGGCTTAACAACAAAAAAAAAACACACAGTAAAAATGGTGAGATTTAAATTAAGCAGGCAGTCTGTACGCACAGCACTGCTTAACCCATGGCACGATTTCACCAAATGAGATTTCTGGATTCTTTCTGGTCGTACTCCACATAAATCCTGGACACGGCTTTAACTCTAAACCTGTACAGTTGTAATATAGACAAGTAATTTACAATTTACAACGTGTATACCAAATTTACACCGAGTATACCAAATTTACAACGTGTATACCAATGGCTTAAAAAGACATGGACTCTTCTTTCCCTACACTTTGGACTAACTTGTGGGTAATAGAGATGTTTACAGCCGCATCAAGCTTGTGAACTATTTTTATAACAAATGTCACCTTTGCTTGTGTCACCTTTGCTTGTGTCACCTTTGCTTGTGTCACCTTTGCTTGTGTCACCTTTGCTTGTGTCACCTTTGCTTGTGTCACCTTTGCTTGTGTCACCTTTGCTTGTGTCACCTTTGCTTGTGTCACCTTTGCTTGTGTCACCTTTGCTTGTGTCACCTTTGCTTGTGTCACCTTTGCTTGTGTCACCTTTGCTTGTGTCACCTTTGCTTGTGTCACCTTTGCTTGGGTCAACTTTGCTTGTGTCACCTTTGCTTGTGTCACCTTTGCTTGTGTAACCTTTGCTTGTGTCACCTTTGATTGTGTCACCTTTGCTTGTGTAACATTTGCTTGGGTCACCTTTGCTTGGGTCACCTATTGCTGTAAACCCTACAAAAACTTGACCAGGCTGACACAAACACAACTATCGATCACAAGTCACAAGTTGGTTGATCAAATCACGTGACCCCGTTCTATTTAAACTGTCTGTAAACAACGATGCTTTTAACTGAAACAAATCGTTTAATTTTTTTAACCAAAGCTGCACTGAAACTAGTTTAAATTAACCAACTTCAAATTAAACTGATTTTTTTAAAAATTACAATATAAATTCAGTCGTCCGAAATCACATTGGTCGTGCTGACAAACTTTTCGTTTCTGTGTCTAAACTTAGGCATCCATGATGTTGTTAAATACTATAAATATTTTACGGTGAGATATTGTGTCTGAGATCAATTGTCCATAATTTAATTTGTCCTGCTATACTTAGTCCTGAGATAATTTGTCCTGAATCATTTGTCCATGATATCATTTGTCCTGCTATACTTAGTCCTGAGATAATTTGTCCTGAATCATTTGTCCATGATATCATTTGTCCTGATATATTTTGTCTTGAGATCATTTGTCCGCGAGATATTTTGTCTGTGATATTTTGTCCTGAGATCATTTGTCCTGAGATCATTTGTCCTGAGATCATTTGTCCTGAGATCATTTGTCCTGAGATCATTTGTCCTGAGATCATTTGTCCTGATATATTTTGTCTGGGATATTTTGTCCTGAGATCATTTGTCATGGAACCAAATGAATCTGCGCATATACAGTCACTAGACATATTTTAAATTGCTTTATCTGACAACATCGAAGAAAAATTAAACAATGGTAGAGCCTGTTTTCAGGTGAATCGTTTTAAAAAAACTTGACGTCGTTTTTGGTGACCCCATCAGCAAAAACTATCAACTCAAATGACGCAAAATGTTAACATGGTGTTTTCATACTCCATGAATATTTAAGTAAATGTGCAGACAATTTAGATTCTCGCTTACGTAAGAGCTTATCAGTTTCGCTTCAATAATAGATCCTACTTTTTATCGCTAAATGTCTGATTGGATTATTTAAGCGAGGTTCTGATAGGATGCTATTTTATTTTAAAACACTGCTCAATTTGAACTGTCAACTTCTTGAGAAAAAATATAACCCATATTTTTTTTACTCCGTCTCGAAAAATATGTAACGAGCGATATGATTGGTTGATATTTGTTTTGTCTAGAAAAATATGTCACATATATTATTTGAAGGATAGCTTTTACAGTATAAGGGTTAGATTATTTTAGGGATAAAGAAGAAACAAAATTGTTTTAATATGTTCTTAAAGATAATTCACCCAGATTTGTCAATCTGTTTGTTTTTTTAAAACTAATAACCACATTTTTATTCCACTGTTTTTATTTCAGATATTTAAAGTTAATGTTTTTAAATCTATTAATTAGTTTCGTTACTCCTAATATTGTAATTAGGTTTTGTCTTAAATGATTTTCCTTGTCGGGAAAGAAGAGGGGGGGGGTAGGCTGTGACAGCAATAATAAATAACACTATCGAAGTGAGTCAAGTGTTTTCTAGGAGCTAGAACATAGAGCTGGCATGTCTTCTCCCGACAATAATTGTTCTATTTCAATTAACCTCCCCACCCCCACCCCCACCCCCATCCTAATTACCACATTTTTTTCCTCTCGTGTGTGCCTGCTACATGCCACACAATAACAAACATACAAGCGTGTATACAAACCGTCGCGGTTTGATTCAGTCTACATTACAAATGTGTTTTTTTAAGTACAAGTCAAGTTTATTTTTATTTGAACCATAGAGAGAATTTTAGCGGACTGGGTATTTGTATTTAGATAAGGGACTGTATCATTCAGAGAGTATCTATTTAAGGGGACATTATTGCTAATCTCGAACTAGGGCCCCAGAGGAGATTCGCAAGCTAAGGATAGCAATTTATCTAGCAGATGAACTCCAAAATCAAACAAATGTTGTTTTCCAGATAAATTTAGGGTGGGACAAAATCTATGGAAACCAACCGAGACAGAAAAACAGGCTGAAATCTGAATCAATGGACCATTTTGCGCAAAACATGTTGACACGTAATACTTTATAGGTTCATTTAAATTTAAGTGGTTTTGTATAAAACAACCTACATTTTAAAATGTAACAAAATGTAACGAATTACAGTGTCATAAAAAAACGTAATAAAATACACAATATTGTAACTAAACATGGCGAAAAACAAACTCACGAAACATAACGTCATGAAAATTATGTAACGCAAATTAACAAATCGAAACGAAACGCAGTTGAACGAAGCTCAACGTATCGAAACGCAACGGAATTAAACCTCACAGAAGTCGCTTCACCTATAAACAACAACAGGCTAAGTGCTAGTAGCACTTCTCTGATGAGTCTCCGTGATTGACGGGAGAATGGAAGGACACACTCCACCAGTTGTGGACTGTACTGTCAGTTAATGGGCAATGAAAGTTTGATGATATGGCTCCAACAACTACTGCGCAGTTTTAATTACTTCATCATTAATTACACCGCTTTAATTTACACTATTGCACTGGACAATATCCTCTCTCGCTGACCACAACTCTCTAAATAAATATTTGTATCAACAAATCACATCTACCTTTCTCAATCCAACCACTATTGTCTGTTTAATATCACACCCACAATTTTCACACACTTTTTATCACACGACTACACATCCTCTGCCACCACACACTTCCATTGCGCCAACCACCCATTCCCTGTCCCCAAACACACATCCACTACCCCTGCCCCTGCCCCCAACCACACATCCCCTGTCCCTGTCCCCAACCACACATCCCCTGCCCCCACCCACACAACCCGTCCCCATTCCCAACCACACATCCTCTGCCCCCAACCACACATCCCCTGCCCCCAACCACACATCCCCAACCCCTGCCCCAACCACACATCCCCTGCCCCCAACCACACATATTCACACAACCCGTGCCCCTCACCACATCCCTCCCCATCCCACCATCTACCAGCCCATCCTTACCCAGACCATCCTTCACCAGAAAACAGCCAACCAACTATATTTAACTCAGTTCTCTCCCCCTGATTTATCGATATGATTGATAGCCTTGTCGTGATCTGGTCGCCACTGACCAGCCAGAAGATCTTGGCGCTGGTCCAGTTGAAGAAATCACAATACGATCCACTGCTCTAGCTCTCCAACCAAAGAAAAGAAAAAAAAATAATCTTCTTTTTATGTCTTTAGGATCTGACTTCATTTTCCCAAGCAACCTGCAAACAATATTTAGTAAAGGTTTAATCTAGAGCTTCAACAAAACCATAATCAGAGACTAGCTTATTAATCCTAAACTATCAGTGCACAATTTATTTATAGGTAAAAGTATACTTGGACATTTTTATCAACATGACAATAAATTGTACTTAGAAGACCTTAACTATTATGATACAACTTTGAGCTCTCGTTAACTCAAGATGTCTGTGATTGGTTAGTTCATTAGTTCATCCAGTTTTTCCATACGTCAACTATCATACGAGTTGTCCAACAAACATGTTGTCCGTCAAGTCATCCAACAAATATGTTGTTTCTATCACAAGCTAACCAACGACGCGTCAAGTTAAACCAAGATTTGATGGAAAACTCAAATGATGTCTTGTTGCTTGAGTTTCAAGTTAAACCAAGATTTGATGAAAACTCAAATGATGTCTTGTTGCTTGAGTTTCAAGTTAAACCAAGATTTGATGAAAAACTCAAATGATGTCTTGTTGCTTGAGTTTCAAGTTAAACCAAGATTTGATGAAAACTCATATGATGTCTTGTTGCTTGAGCTTTAAGTTAAACCAAGATTTGATGAAAAAATCTCAGATGATGACGTATTGTTGCTTGAGTTTCAAGTTAAACCAAGATTTGATGAAAAACTCAAATGATGTCTTGTTGCTTGAGTTTCAAGTTAAACCAAGATTTGATGAAAAACTCAAATGATGTCTTGTTGCTTGAGCTTCTCTCCTCTTTAAAACCAGTTTAAAATTGATTTTTTTTCTTTCCTCTCAAAAGATTAATTGGATGAAGATTTTGTATTCAAGTTGGGCAATTAATTTCCGCTAATTTTAGATTTTTTTTTCTTTTTAAATTAAAACTTTGGATCTTTTTCTGTAGCTTCTTTAATGCCCGGTTCATTAACCGATTCCAGTTTCTGCTCTCTTGTTCGCATTTCATCGATCAACATTTTTTTTAAAAACCACTCTCAACGTGTTTATACTATCAGTTTTAGTATTTCACAAGTTAAAAAATTGTTTCCACGTCAAATGCTCTCATTAGCATTGAACCTGTTTTAAATTCATCGCATGCTCGTTTTTAAAAGCTGTGTTTTAATTTTCCTTTCATTTTGTTTTGCACACAAATCGATTTTAGTCTAAATCAATGCCAACCCAAATAACGTGGAAACAAAACATCTTCATACGTCAAGACTTGTTCATAAACATAACTTTAAACTTAAGTTAGGCGTAATCGAGTTAGTAAAGCTCATGGTTTGCTAAACCGAAAAGTCTCCAGTTCGAACAGAAGAGGCTCGATAGCTGGGGACAGCAGCTCTTCTAGGAGAGACAACTCCAATATCAAACAACTGCTGCTTTGTAGTTTGGCGCATAACCAGTTGAAGGATAATACTTAACTGTGTTGGAGGGAATCCCTTCTATCATTACAATTTAGAAAGAAGAAGAAAAGAAAAAAAAACTCGAGTTATTAACAAAGCAGACAAAAATAGCACGCTAAAGCCAAATATTTTTTTCTATAACTTACAAATTAGTCTCCAATGACTAACTACAGTAACACATGACTAACTACAGTAACACATGACTAATTACAGTAACACATGAAAAACTACAGTAACACATAACTAACTACAGTAACACATGACTAATTACAGTAACACATGACAAACTACATTAACACATGACTAACTACAGTAACACATGACTAACTACAGTAACACATGACTAACTACAGTAACACATGACTAACTACAGTAACACATGACTAACTACAGTAACACATGACTAACTACATTATAACATGACTAACTACAGTAACACATGACTAACTACAGTAACACATGACTAACTACAGTAACACATGACTAACTACATTACCACATGACTAACTACAGTAACACATGACTAACTACAATAACACATGAGTAACTACATTAACACATGACTAACTACATTAGCACATAACGAACTATAGTAGTACATGACTAACTACATTAAAACATGACTAACTACATTAACACATGACTAACTACAGTAACACATGAATAAACACAAGAACACTGAAAACAAAAACTTTCAAAGAACGTTCAGCGGAAAAATATATTTCTGGACTCAAAATTGCTTTTTGAGAATTAAGTATTATTCTTTGAGATTAAAGTGTATGATCCTTTAAGAATTAAGTATGATCCGTTGAGATTGTAGTGTAAGATCCTATGATAATGTAGTGTTTGATCCTTTGATAATGTAGTGTTTGATCCTTTAATAATGTAGTTGTAGTGTATCATCCTTTGAATGTAGTTACCACAGTTTGGTTTCACCCCTGTACCTCAATCACATTTTTCGAAATCCGGTCAGTTTAAGTATAAAAAAAACATTTCTCGCCTCAGATATGTTATTTAGAGAGTCAGTTTGCCTTGCATGTTCGCTTTAGTATTACAGTTTTCATCATCGGCTTATGAGGACTGATACAGATTTACAATAGTAATATTTCTTTCTTACTTGTAGCCTACTTCGATTCATTTAAGATGGTTTACTTATACATAGATCTAATACAAAACGTCTAAATATAAAAAAAAAATATTAAAAAATTAAAAAAAAAAAACCTGAAAATGCAAATGTGTAATTAAATGATAATTCAAGGGATTTTTTTTCCTTCTGCGTGGTGGGTGAGGGGGGGGTGGAATTTGGGTTTTTAAGTAGAGCTGAAATAAATTTGTGATTACAGAGAATGATACAAATTTTAAGCAATTGGAAAAGTTATGTTATTACAATGAGACACATCAAAACAAACATTCTTCCCTTTCAAACATCTATATCTATACAGTCCTCAGTTGTTTTTTGTTTTTTCTTCTATTTCAAGTCGTATAGGATAACAACTGTTTAAATGTTTTGCGCTATTGAGGAACTAGTAATAGAAAAGTTCGGATTTAATTTTAAAACAAGTTTTTGTCTTAAATTGAACTAGTAGGAAGTTTTGTATTAATTCAAATGAAATATTCTTAACCGTGGGATATTTTGGGACTTTGTATTAAACTTGTTAATTAAACCAAAACAAAAACAACTAAATAAGCTAAACAAATATAACGCAATTTGCTTTTTATATACGAAATGTAACAGCATTTCTCAGCAAAAACTGCAAGTCATCTCCCCTGGATTTATCTTTCCCAGTTCGACATCCCCAAATCGGGATGATCTTCACGGCCAGTCCACATTTAGCTGGACGAAATTGCTTTTTTGATGTTTGCACATTTTTCTCCAATCGCTTCCGGTGTATGTTAAGTAAATAAAATTATAAACATTTTGGAACGCAAAGAATTATTTTTTTCTAGATGAACACATTGATCGGCTAAGACGATTGCTTTAGTCCCAGAAATGTTGGAATGCATGATGTAGTTATTATTCGATGTGTTATGTTTGTATGTCTTTAGCTTTAAGGGTAAAACTGTGTAAGCTTGTCTGTTGAGTCTTAAGTGTCTATACGTGATCTCGTGTGATCTTGTGTGATCTCGTGTGATCTCGTTTGATCTCGTGTGATCTCAAGTGATCTCGTGTGATCTCGTGTGATCTCAAGTGATCTCGTGTGATCTCGTGTGATCTCGTGTGATCTCGTGTCACCTCGTGTGATCTCGTGTGATCTCGTGTGATCTCAAGTGATCTCGTGTGATCTCGTGTGATCTCAAGTGATCTCGTGTGATCTCGTGTGATCTCAAGTGATCTCGTGTGATCTCATGTGATCTCGTATGATCTCGTGTGATCTCATGTGATCTCGTATGATCTCGTGTGATCTCATGTGATCTCCTGTTTTGGTTAACCCGTCTCATCTGTCCTCGTGCTACCAGTTTGCTCGTTAGGGAAAAATGATTAAACATTAAGACTATTGTTCGTTAGGGAAAGATGATTAAACATTAAGACTATTGTTCGTTAGGGAAAGATGATTAAACATTAAGACTATTGTTCGTTAGGGAAAGATGATTAAACATTAAGACTATTGTTCGTTAGGGAAAGATGATTAAACATTAAGACTATTGTTCGCTAGGGAAAGATGATTAAACATTAAGACTATTGTTCGTTAGGGAAAGATGATTAAACATTAAGACTATTGTTCGTTAGGGAAAGATGATTAAACATTAAGACTATTGTTCGTTAGGGAAAGATGATTAAACATTAAGACTATTGTTCGTTAGGGAAAGATGATTAAACATTAAGGCTATTGTTCGTTAGGGAAAGATGATTAAACATTAAGACTATTGTTCGTTAAATTATTCTACTGGCACCAATACTGGACGTACAATTGGCATCAATACTGGACGTACAATTGGCACCAGTACTGGACGTACAATTGACACCAGTACTTGACCTACAATTGACACCAGTACTGGACGTACAATTGGCACCAATACTGGACGTACAATTGGCACCAGTACTGGACGTACAATTGGCACCAATACTGGACGTACAATTGGCACCAATACTGGACGTACAATTGACACCAGTACTGGACGTACAATTGGCACCAATACTGGACGTACAATTGGCACCAATACTGGACGTACAATTGACACCAATACTGGACGTACAATTGGCACCAGTACTGGACGTACAATTGACACCAGTACTGGACGTACAATTGACACCAGTACTGGACGTACAATTGACACCAATACTGGACGTACAATTGGCACCAGTACTGGACGTACAATTGGCACCAGTACTGGACGTACAATTGACACCAGTACTTGACCTACAATTGACACCAATACTGGACGTACAATTGACACCAGTACTGGACGTACAATTGACACCAGTACTGGACGTACAATTGGCACCAATACTGGACGTACAATTGACACCAGTACTGGACGTACAATTGGCACCAGTACTGGACGTACAATTATGCTAGTGACACCAGTATTGGACGTACAATTGGCACCAGTACTGGACGTACAATTATGCTAGTGACACCAGTATTGGACGTACAATTGGCACCAGTACTGGACGTACAATTGGCACCAGTACTGGACGTACAACTGGCACCAATACTGGACGTACAATTATTCTATTTACAAAATTATTGAACGTACATGACGTCTATTTGTACAATCAATAGACGAGCAATTCTACTTGAACAGTATTTCCTAGGAAAGTTTTTAACCTTTTGACCTAACAAGGTTTAATTAACCCTAATGATGAAAATGCCACCACTTAGGGCCTTGTTAATTAAATGAGTTAGCTGTAAAAAAAAAAAAAAGTGAAAAATGTCCTCATCGTTTCGACAAGTTCAAATCAGTCATTAGTTCTGTATGTTTTTTTTTAACCCATACATTTTATGTGTAGCGTTAAATCGTACGTTTAAGATGCGAGACTCATATGATTAATGGAGTTTTTTTTAAACCTTATTTTGACATATTGAAACATATATAGCTTTTATGTCCTCAACAGCAGACTTAAATTTGATTTGTTTTTTCCTTTGGCTATATTGCAGGACAAAATAATTTAAAAAAAACATTTGTTAATAAATGAAAATATCTTCGGGACGTGCAGTTTTTAATTCAAGTCTGGCGGATATTAGACCTCCATCGTGTATCACCTTTGATGTAATTGGTGACCTTAAAAAACATCAGCAGACATCAAATGCTATAATTGATGGCCAACAAAACATCAACATTTCAGACATCAAATGATGTTTCTAATTGCTGTCCAAACTTTAAATTTATCGAAGGTTTTTATGTACGTCTGTGTCCTCTTTACAATAATTAAAATTCACAATTAAATTGAAAACATTTTACGAGTAATTTATTTTTCAAAGACTCCGTCAGCTTTGATAAGAGTTGTAAAGATTTGATTCGCTAGACGGCTTCTTGCTAAAGTTTAATGCAGATGAGGCTAGATTGCATCTTTGTAGGAAGATGTTGTGAAAATTACTTGTATGTGAATGGCGTGTATTGGTGGTAATTCGGTGCAACTTGGGTGAAATGTGTATCCTATAAACGCTGACTTATTGTAATCAACTGTATAAGCGTAAATGGGGATGGATTGGACATACCCGTATGAAGCCTGTATCTCACCTGGAATCCACAGGGCAAAACCTACCTAACCTAGCGTAACCTAACCTAACCTAACCTAACCTAACGTAACTTAACCTAAGCTAACCTAACCTAACCTAAGCTAACCTAACCTAACCTAACCTAACCTAAACTAACCTAACCTAATCTAACCTAAGCTAACCTAACCTAACCTAAGCTAACCTAACCTAACCTAACCTAACCTAACCTAACGGGTCACCCCTAGCAGAGTAGAAGAAGCGACTCATGTGTTCGATATAAATTTTATAAAACCATGTGAAATTATTTTTAGTCATCTCCCCTTCTTGTGAAATCACGAAGGCGTTTTGTAAACAAAATTATAAGCCGTTTAGAGTAATCTCCGCGTCAGAAGAGACGCCGCTACATCTAGCCTTATTGTAATATCGTTATCTGGCATTCTCTATACTTCGAATAAATCACTACCCCAAAACCAGACTTTTCCAAATAAAATTCTCGGATGTTTCCATATTTATACACCATTGTGTTCTAAATCCATCTAAAGATCACGGCAACACAACAATTCGATTGTTGTTAACATTTTTCAAAAGTGGAGTTAAAACAATATTTCGTTTACTCTTGGAGATTGACAGATATTTTTTTGGCAATTGTAGACGGAAGTTTATTTATGTGTATTTATGTCTTCTTCTTTTTTTTTTTAATTCTAGTTTTTGGATGAGATTCCTTCCAACACAATGAAGTATGACGTGTCAACTTGTTATGCGCCATATAGGTCGTTGACTCCGATTTCAGCCTTTTTTTTTAATTTGCTTCCATAGACTTTGTCCAACCAAGAACAAACTACAGGGCAGCATTTGTTTTATTTTGAGTTGTCTCTCCTAGAAGAGTGGCTGTCCCAAGCTATCGAGCCTCATCTGCCGGGGAGGGGGGGGGGGGGGGGTGATCAAACTCGGGACTCGACCACGCCGACCCCTATTTATTTTTGCTTCGAGTATTAACTCGTCTCAGCAAAGTGTATTATGTTACGTAGAGATGTACAATTAGAAAAAAGTCAAGTTAATCCTACAGAGGTGTTCTGTGTTCATGGTTCACCTACAGAGAAGTTTTGTTGTGTGAGTGAGTTTTTGTTGGACGCCAGTCGCTTTTGTGGCGTGTTTTCACAGAGACAAACTGGAGGAAATACAGTCAATCCTTGCAATTTACGGCTAAACAAATAAAGCACGTAATTAAAGCTCAACATTAATCAAATGCTTCACAGTTTTCTGATTAAAACTGGACACGAATTTTCAGACAAAACGATTTATGGAATTCAGAAACATCACAATCCGTTTGTGTAGTACACACGCACATACACACACATAAATATATATATATATATATATATATATATATATATATATATATATATATATATATATATATATATATATTCTAGCATAAACTGTACAATTCTATGTAACGAAATGTATACAAAGTGTACAACTTAACTTGAACAAACCTTACATCACCATTAGTACACGCTACATCTGAGATTCTAAAACCTCTTTTTTTTTTTATTATCATCTCAGATTTATTTTGAACACTTTCTTTTTCTTTCTGTCTCATACATGAATTCCTAGTTTTAACAAATACATTTTTTATTCAATTTTAAAAAAAAAAAGATCTTTGTCTCTGTGGATTAAGCCTAACTTTTTTTATTTTATCGACTCCGAGTTTTGTGTGAACATTTTTTGTCAGGGCGAAAAGTTTATTGAATCGTATTTAGTTCTTTAAGACTTGCTTTATGTCTGGTCAAAGTTAGTTGAAAGTAAATGTAATCTAATCATTGTGTGGGGTACTCAGCCCGCTTTGGTTAGCGGTTTTTCAATTACATTCAATATCACCGTTGTTTTAATATTCTCAGCGAGTCTGAAGCTCAGATTTTTAATCCCAGTGTAAAATGTAAACAACTCAATGAGCAGACGGTAAGAAGAGATAGTAGCAAACAGATGACAATGTTCTTGGGGAATATTATTTCTCTACCAGTCATACTAATACACAATGTGTTTTAATTATTACTTTCGCTTGTTGTTATTTTAATCTGTAGCGAAACCACAAGCCACATTGAGTGAAGCTATTTAATATTCTGTATATTTTAAAATATGTGTTTGGTGTTTTACTATGCTGAATTGAGTTGCAAATATTTTATAAGATCTAATTTTCGTTTAGTCTTATGTGGTTTGTCTGAGGAATATGGTATATGTTGCCTTTAAGCACATGTAATAGGTAATTAGATATGTTTTACGTGGGCCTGTTTTCAATGGTTGAATTACATTTTTTTTTTCAAATAAACAAAGCGTCTTTCAAAGTGTAACAGTAATTACATCAAGAAACTGATCATGTTCAGGAAACTTACACATTATGAGGTGTTATTTTCCGCTTTCAATTTCTGGTTGCTAGGTTACACAACCGTAAAACTGTCTAAATGACCTTCACCCCTGACCGACTTACTGACCGTGACCTAACATTTAACATAAATCATTCCCGTAAATATAGTCCACACGCTGACACCAAGCCCTAAAAAAAAATCAACACACCATTTATCAACATCGACGTGCTTTGAAGCACGTCGTAAAAATAGATTCGCCGATCCCGAATTTCACAAACGCTGTCAAATCTCGTCCGGGAATTGCGTAACTCCAATCACGCAACACTTTACTTTATTACCTCTTGTATTTACTTAACCCCATCCAGACGACTCTAAATACTTGACCCCTTAACCCTCCAACCGCTGCCTATAAAAACGGATGCCCACGCTGGTCTACCAATACGTTGATGACGAGTCTCTAAGACGATAACCAGGACGCTTACCATGTCCAAATATGATTACGTCTGCACGATTAAGTCGGTGGATGTCGTCTGCATCGTCTCGTCTTGTTGGGGAAAAAAAATTTAAAAGTTTGACGCACGAAACGAAACATTTTTGTCATAACTGTATCAAATAGTTTCATCAGTCATTTATTTTATTTCAGAAAAAAAAAAACTTCCGCGTTCCAGCTTTTTAAAGTTTTAAATATCTAAAAACGAAACGAAACATTTTTGACATAACTGTATCAAATAGTTTCATCAGTCAAATATTTTATTTCAGAAAAATCTTCCGGGTTCCAACTTTTTAAAAGAAAAATTGTAAAAAAAACTTTTTAAAATTGTCCAGATCGTCTAAACACACGAGAAACCAATCCCACTTCGGCGTGAGTAATCGCCCCTCTCAAAATATTCAATATTACAAGGTCAAAGGCCATGATAAGGCCGCTGGGTTTAGACGGTCCTCAATCATGAGTTTATTCCCGCGTGGACAATTATTTTTTTAAATTTCTTTCCCACACACATTCTTCGTAATTGAAAGTCTTGCTTTTATTTTATTCCAGATTTCTTCCGCTGCTCTTGTTTCTACTTTTTGCTCCAACTTTTCGGGCTCTCGGCATCACGCAAGGTCGCTCAGGCCTAAAACCCAGTCTTTAACCAAATTACCATCATTTGCCCGGCCCGTGGGGGGAGGGGGGGGATTAATTTCTGCGCGACCCTCCTTCTGGAATAAATGTCTAAACGTCCTTGGCAGGTAGCAGGGGTCATTGGCACCACGTGCCCAGACGTCTTGGCACGCTATAAATGTCTGTGATCTACTGAATGTCCATTCAGTTTGTGTCTGCCCAGATTGTTCTGTCAATCCAGTGTATGTCTGTCTAGATTCCTCTGTCCATTCAGTATGTGTCTGCCCTGATTTTTCTGTCAATCCAGTGTATGTTCGTCTAGATTCATCTGTCCATTTAGTATGTCTGTCTAGATTCCTCTGTCCATTCAGTATGTCTGTCTAGATTCATCTGTCCATTTAGTATGTCTGTCTAGATTCCTGTCCATTTAGTATGTCTGTCTAGATTCCTCTGTCCATTTAGTATGTCTGTCTAGATTCCTCTGTCCATTCAGTATGTTTGTCTAGATTCTTCTGTCCATTTAGTATGTTTGTCTAGATTCCTCTGTCCATTCAGTATGTTTGTCTAGATTCCTCTGTCCATTTAGTATGTTTGTCTAGATTCCTCTGTCCATTCAGTATGTTTGTCTAGATTCTTCTGTCCATTTAGTATGTTTGTCTAGATTCCTCTGTCCATTCAGTATGTTTGTCTAGATTCTTCTGTCCATTCAGTATGTTTGTCTAGATTCATCTGTCCATTCAGTGTATGTCTGTCTAGATTCCACTGTCCATTTAGTATATCTCTCTAGATTTCTCTCTCCATTTAGTATGTCTGTCAAGATTCCTCTATCCATTTAGTATGTTTGTCTAGATTCCACTGTCCATTTAGTATGTTTGTCTAGATTCCACTGTCCATTTAGTATGTTTGTCTAGATTCCACTGTCCATTTAGTATGTCTGTCTAGATTCCTCTGTCCATTCAGTATGTGTAAAAATGTCTATGTCCTTCCATTATGTAGCTATTGGAATTTTTAACATATTGCACCATCAACTAAGGCGACTGTACATTGACTGTGCTACTATACATTGAATGTGCTAATGTACCTTAGCTGTGCTACTGTACATAGACTGTACTACAGTATTTGCGGCAGTAGACCATCACGTTGATCGACAAGCTAGCAATTATGAACTCTCAGCCTCGCTTTGAATTAGTATGACCTTGACCTGACGAGAGTGGAAGTAAAAACTAGTTTGACCTTGGTGGCATACCCGGAAATGATACCTCGTAGTCTAAACTAACCAGAGCTATGACGTAAGACGGTCAGCAGACGGCCTGTTTACTTAATGAATTGTAATTGATAGGGGTGGGTCAATAGGTTAAACAGATTGATAAACGAACTGACGGTTGGGTTAATGAAAATGCCCATAACCTTGATGAAATGAACATAAAGAGATGGTGAATTTTTTTTTGGCCTACACTTTTAAAAACAGAATCTAATCCATTTTGTGTCATGTAATATGTGTAAACACATACATTATGCAATTAACATGAGACATAATTAGTATAATTTGATCGCACATTAATAAGTAGGAATACAACTTATAATTAGATCGTGTAGTAGACTAGTGTATCAAAATAATCAGATTAATATTTTTTAAATAATCTAGAATTTCATCGGCAATCATATTACCATTCTTGTTATTAAAATTACAAATTTCAAGTTACATTTTTAGTATATTTCCTTTACAATATTATTTTAAAGTTCCCTCACTTGATACGTTTCCAAGATGTATAAATCTATTCATAATCAAGTTTGCATGAACTAATGCGTTTCAATATTTCAAATGTAACTACTTTACAGTAAAGAAAAAAACAAATAGTTCATGTATGTAGTTGGTGTAAGTTGTGGATGGTTCATGTTTGGGACCCGGACAAAAGGCCGACATAGAATTGGCCGACTGACCATATGGCCGACAAACCACATGGCCGACACGTTTTTAGTGGAAGATATTGACGATTCACGTATGTAGTTGGTGGTAGAGGGGAATGGTTAACCTCTGTAATTGGTGGAATACAGTGATACGCTAAGTTCAGAGAGTAGAAAGAGTAATGAGATTTGGGCATTACGTTTGGAGGATGTAATATTTTTTATCAGTTAGTTCCGATACATATTTACGGGTATGGTAGTGACGGTAGATATAAAGATACGTGTATAGCAGTGATGGCAGATATAAAGATACGGGTATAGCAGTGATGGTTGATATAAAGATACAGGTATAGCAGTGATGGTAGATATAAAGATACGGGTATAGTAGTGATGGCAGATACGGCATCGACAATAAAGCAGGTTCAAAGAATTCGGTTAGCTCAGTGAGGCAAGACACTCGTCACATAATGAGCAGCTAGTACCGAACTCTAACCCGTCCACTTGCATGGGTCTCGTCTATCCTAGTTCAGGATACACTCGCCACATAATGAGCAGCTAGTATCAAACTCTAACCCGTCCACTTGCATGGGTCTCGTCTATCCTAGTTCAGGATACACTCGCCACATAATGAGCAGCTAGTACCGAACTCTTACCCGTCCACTTGCATGGGTCTCGTCTATCCTAGTTCAGGATACACGGGCCACACTATGAGCAGCTAGTACCGAACTCTAACCCGTCCACTTGCATGGGTCTCGTCTACCTAAGCTTAGGATACACAGGCCAGCAACTTTGTGTACATGGATCTATAGATAACTCCATCGATCTCTGGGGCTGCAGTAGTATCAGGAAGGCGGGGAGGTGAGACATGCCATTCATGGTTCTACATGGGGGTCAAAGGTTACTGCCTCGTCTATATGGGCGGTTTGTTCAATGATGTGTGTATGGTTTTATGTGCCAGTGTATGTGTGTACATGTATGTATGTATATATGTATGTGTATATGTGTGTAGATGTGTGTGTATATTTATTTCTATGTCTGTAGGTGTATGTGTGTATGTATGTATATGTCTAAGCGTGTAAATGTGTATTTGTTTACATGTGTATATATCGTTGTAAGCGTGTATATTAGATTAATGTGCATTAAGTCATAAAATCTCCATTGCGTCTCTCTGATATTTAAACCATACCACTCTATTTCATAAAAAAAAAACCAATGAATCACAAACTGCTTAATTTTCAAACATTATAATTAAATTTATCGAAGATTAGACACTAATGTACGCAACTTAATCATAACCCTAGCTCTAACCCTCTTCATCAAACACAGATAACGACTAACCAAAAATATTTAAAAAATTAAAAACATGAAAACGGAATATCATTTTAACTACTGATCACATCAAGTACTGATGATGTATATCAGTGTTTTCCCTTGTCAAGTATCACCCAATAATATGGGGGCTAGAATAAAAACAAGAACGGAATGGATTATTCCAAGTGCTAAGTCCAAAAGCCAAACTAATAATTTGTAGGAAAAATAAAAGGGAAATCACCAACGGAGATTTTTTTTCTTTATCAATAACGCATAGATCCGGTATTGCAAGTTATCTTTCCTTCATACAATCAATACTTTGTTATTTCAGCAGCCGCGCGCTTCACCGTACCGGCACTGCCTCCACCGGCTATAGCTGGTACAGCCGGGCCGGAATAGCTGTAACAGAGGTAGAGATTAATAGCCGGTCGTTCACGGCTTATTGCAACAACACAACCACAGCATAGGGCACGGCAAGGGCACGCTACGCTCGGCACTCTTATTGCTTTTGTTTAATCAAACCGTGAAAAGGCGACGTCGTTACACCAATGGGTGCTGGTCAATACAGGGAGGTTGTCAATAAACAAAATGTTTTCCTCATGTGGGAGGGGAAGGTGGGATTAATTGTAGAATTCTAAATAATAGGTGAAATATCGAGCTAAAATAGAAGTCACACTTCAATATAAAGATTAAAATCGTACGAGTTTTTTTTTTGTTTTTTTTTTTTTTTGCGATATATTGAATAGTTTTGTATGTGGTGTTATTGAAACCATGAGAATTGTCTTTAAGATCTAAACGTTGAATTTAAGGCTAGAAGGCTAGAAAATGTTCAGCATAGAAAGCAAGTTCTTCGAAGCTATTTTAGGAGGATATGTATATATATATATATATATATATATATATATATATATATATATATATATATATATATATATATATATATATATATATATATATATATATATATATATATATATATATATATATATATATATATATATAAGCAAATTTTATGGCTTCAGACGTCAGAGTGTAAGAACCAACTTAACGTTTGGGCCATCTAGTTACAGTTTTTGTATGTTCGCCAACAGTTTAAAGAGTTTTAATAAAAAAATCCAACGAGTCAGACGACTTATTTGTGTTTACTTAACGCTTCGTCAACTGAGGAGTCTACATATATATTTTTGATGGGCAGCAATTATAATAATTTATAACAATTACGAAAATTGGTGCAATTATGTCCCATTATGGGGGAGATGAGAGAGAGTAAGTGAGAGACAGTGTGTGAGAGAGAGACGTGAACCATCAACCACATACATTGTCACTTGAACCATAAGTGTATCATTTAACTAAATTCTTCGGTAGTACCGAATCCCCGATTAGAATTTCGCCAGCAGGAATATTTGGCCGGATAACTTTTTCGTGATTTAAGTCATGGAATGCGTTGAATAGGTTGTAGATCACTGAACTTACAGATCGATTTATTAAAGAGTGCCTAGCATACTGGTCCCAAACATCAGAACTAGGCGGAAATCAGGCGCTACCGAGTCACGTAATAAAATAGAGCAAGTTAGAAAATTATTCAGTTGGGAGGGGGGGGGGCGCCAACACTCTTGCCTCATTTTTATTCTAGTCGCCCACTCACAACCTGATCGTCCACACTTGGCGCTCTATCGCACCTGCTGTCCACGGCGCCCTATCGCACCCTGCTGTCCACGGCGCCCTATCGCACCCTGCTGTCCACGGCGCCCTATCGCACCCTGCTGTCAACGGCCCCCTATAGCACCCTTCTGTCCACGGCGCCCTATCGCACCCTGCGGCCTCTTGTCCCGTCCCCTGATTGTCTATTTTAAGCACCCTCTTGTCCCCCTAATATCTACCTTGGGCGCCCTCTTGTCCCCTGAATGTCTACTATGGGCGCCACACTTGCTACTCTAACTTGCCGCACCTAGATATCAACCCCATCAGTGTGATCTAACCTCTCCTTGATCTTTTAATTCATCCTTTAATATTATCATGTGAATTAAACCTAAAGCCTAGATAGATCCACATAAACAAACATAACAATTGTAATGGCGTCTTGCACACAAAACCGTGTGGGAACAGTTTTATCAACGTTAGAAGTGGCGTGTTAACGGTTGGTATGGTCAGGGCTTATAGCAGTCTTGTGTGACCATGTCGTCTGGCATCAAGAGCTCTACAGACCTGGAGTGGACGCTGGTCTTCTGCTGCCCTCATCGCCTCACATTTAGCGCCCTCGTTACAATTTCTTGACTCTTTTCACGAGCTGGAAGAAATCTATTTGTAAGGCGTCGTCATTCAGTAAAAATGATTTCATCAATGAAGGTTGCTGTAGGTTTAAGATTATATTCCGTTTACCATACTAAGTTAAAGAAAATTAGAACAAACAAAATGCTACACAATCGAATGTGAGGAAGTATGTTAAAGCAGGCTTTAGCCATTGTTAAACGTATCATTTTAAATGTTGCTGTAATTATCGTTTTTGTATGTAGGTCCTGTTTTACATTCTCACATATCAATGATTGTTTGCATTGTTTACCAAGTTCGGGTTGATTTAGTTCATCTTTCTCAACACAATAACAAAGCTACTACTACAATCATTTTTAACACTACCAAAAAAAGGGCGATCACCCCGTACCTCTATTACCACAAGTACAGAACGACCACCCTTCTATTAGCACAATCTCCCTAACCAAGTACCAACCATCATCATTGACAAACGCTACAACAAACTGACCACACCACCTCTCAAAAAAAAAACCACCTTCCCCTTACCACCACCATCCACCACAAACTATTTACCACTCACCATCCTTCTTCCACACCCACCCACCCCACACCCACCACTACCAACCACCGACCACTCACCAGCCTATTTCCACCCCCACGTCACCCACTACCTTCCCCACCCCCACCCCCACACCACCACCAACCACTCACCGGCCTATTTCCACCCCCACGTCACCCACTCCCCCCCCCCACCACCACACCACCACTGACCACTAACCAGACTATTTCCACCCCCACGTCATCCACTACCCCCCCCCCACCACCACCACACCACCACCAACCACCACCCCCATTCTCCCCCCCCCCCACCACCACCACACCACCACCAACCACCACCCCCATTCTCCCCCCCCCCCAAACCACTCACCAACCTCCTCCCAGGCGGCCCATCCCCACCAGCACCACGTACGGGAAGTGAATCCCCTGGCCAGATTCAGTTGTCATACATCAGTCAATATTTGTCCCACCCCCACCACCACCAACCACCTACCAGTTGTCATACATCAGTCAATATTTGTCCCACCCGACCCCACCACACCCTGCACACCCCTCCTCTAATCCATCACTTTTTTCATTTTCTTCTCGCTGTCTCATGTAACGATTTCTTCACAACTCAAACTATTGTCTCGTACATTGAAACAGTATGGCATTGTAATAAAAGCGGTCTAAGAGTAGAAAGACTATATTTCGTTCGACGTGGTTAATGTTGCTAGTACACAAACACCACAGTTTCGTGACTACAAAACTGTAATAAGTACATCTTTGTTATAGCTACACCACTTTTTTTAAGGACATAACTTTCTGATGAGTTGTCTCCCATTAGCCAGGCAAGCTTCAACACCACAAACACAATGGTGTGTAGCGGTAGTTACACCACTAACATCCTAGCTACGCCACTTGTTCTTTTTCTTCCTTTTTAATTTTACTGTTGAAAGGGTTTCCCTCCAACACAATTATGTATTACATGTCAATTTGTCATGCGCCATTGGCTCCCATTTCAGCCTGCTTTCCTTTTTGGAATTGCTTCCATTGCCTTTGCCCAACCAAGAACAAACTACAAGGCAGCAGTTGTTTCATTTTGGAGACTTCGAGCCTCACCTGCCGTAGGGTTCGAACTCCAGACGTTTTGGTTTAGCAGCTGTGAGTTTTACCGACTCGATCACGCCGACCCCGTACACCACTGATATCAAAGCTTCAAGATAGTCACAAAACCTACTAGATAGTCACACAAACCTACAAGATAGTCAAACAAACCTACACATTAGACACAAACCTACACAATAGTCACACAAACCTACACAATAGTCACACAAACCTACTAGATAGTCAACCAAACCTACTAGATAGTCACACAAACTTACTAGATAGTCACACAAACCTACAAGATAGTCACCCAAACCTACAAGATAGTCCCACAAACCTACTAGATAGTCACACAAACCTACAAGATAGTCCCACAAACCTACAAGATAGTCACACAAACCTACTAGATAGGTCACACAAACCTACTAGATAGTCACACAAACCTACTAGATAGGTCACACGAACCTACTAGTTAGGTCACACAAACCTACTAATTAGGTCACACAAACCTACTAGATAGTCACACAAACCTACTAGATAGTCACAGGAACCTACTAGATAGTCACACAAACCTACTAGATAGTCACACAAACCTACTAGATAGGTCACACAAACCTACTAGTTAGGTCACACAAACCTACTAGATAGTCACACAAACCTACTAGATAGTCACACAAACCTACACAATAGTCACAAAAACCTACACAATTATCACATAAACCTATAAGATAGTTACACAAACATACTCAATTGTCACACAAACCTACTAGATAGGTCACACGAACCTACTAGTTAGGTCACACAAACCTACTAGTTAGGTCACACAAACCTACTAGTTAGTCACACAAACCTACTAGATAGTCACACAAACCTACTAGATAGTCACACAAACCTACTAGATAGTCACACAAACCTACTAGTTAGGTCACACAAGCCTACTAGTTAGGTCACACAAACCTACTAGATAGTCACACAAACCTACTAGATAGTCACACAAACCTACTAGATAGGTCACACAAACCTACTAGTTAGGTCACACAAACCTACTAGATAGTCACACAAACCTACTAGATAGTCACACAAACCTACTAGATAGTCACACAAACCTACTAGATAGGTCACACGAACCTACTAGTTAGGTCACAAAAACCTACACAATTATCACATAAACCTATAAGATAGTTCTACAAACATACTCAATAGTCACACAAACCTACTAGATAGTCACACAAACCTACAAGATAGTCACACAAACCTACTAGATAGTCACACAAACCTACAAGATAGTCACTTAAACCTACAAATAGTCCCTTAAACCTACAAATAGTCACACAAACCTACAAGTTAGTCACACAAACCTACAAGATAGTCACACAAACCTACAAGATAGTCATGGCTAAACTTCAACTATTCAGTAATTACTCCCTACGTGTCTTCACAATCATTAATTAAATAAATACCACCTCTACCAATCAATTTCTTCTCGCTAGCTCGGTATTCAAACACAGCTTTTCTTTCTTCTCCCCCTGTAAACGATTTCTCCGTCAACAATCTGTTTCCAAAATATCAACAGTCTTACAGTATGTGTGTATGAGGTGTGTGGGGGTGTGGGGGGATCGATAATTGAACGTCAACATACAAGACGAAATAGGAAACGATTCGTGCCACTTGGGTTCTGACTTGACTTAGATCAAAATATCCTGACTGAGGAATCGCTACATTCCTTCAGATGGTACTCTCTCCGTGACTTAAGTCAAGTTTAAGGGAATCATCCAATTATAACTCCCCTCCCTGAATTTTTTTATAGTGTTATAATTACTCAAGAGAAGTGGGTGGAAGGTTCCATGTTGTTGTTTTTTTCTCGCAACTCAGCAATTTTAAAAAGGTTCAAACGAATAAATAAATAGTGTCTATCATGTTGTGGTTTTGAAATAAAAAAAAATTCTTCAATGTTCTCAACTTCTGTAGACATTTCCGGTTTGATCTATGCCCTTCCGCAAGTTATAAGACCTTGAATCAAGCATTCTCTCCCTTACCTTGTCAGTCTTTTACAACCCGGTGGGTCTCACAGACGGTGGTTTCCCAGGCTCAGTACGACTACATCATGGGGTTCTTTCACAGTACAACGGATCACGTGATTATTTCACAGACTCAGTAATCTGATCACGATTCTCATTTGTCCATTTGGTGTCACCTCTCTTCTTCTTCTTCTTCGTTCTTAATTTTAGTGTTGGAAGGGCAAAAATTAAGGCTACATGTCAACAGCTAACGAGCCTCATCTGCCCGAGGGTTCGAACTCGAGACTTTTCGGTTTAGCAACCTTGAGCTTTACCGACTCGACCACGCCGACCCCCAGTGTTACCTCTAAATGGTGTCACATGCTGCTTCCCATCTCCCCCTCACTTTTGTGTGAAAGATGGGAAACACCCACTCCTTCCACCATAGAATGTAACAGCGTCAATCTTCGTAATTGTAAATAATTATTATAACGACTATTGACGAAAGACGATAAAAATATATGTAGACTCTCCAAATGACGAAATGTCAAGTAAACACAAACGTGTCTGAATCGTTGGATTTAATTAAAAACTCTGAACGCCCGGCTGAGAAAAATAAATGTCAAGACTACCTTTTTCCCAAATCTAGAAAGAAAATCGAAACAAAAGTGTGGGATGTAGGAGTGTCGTAGTGTGTTTTGTGACGTGCAGGTACGGAGATAAAAGTTTTGGGCGTGGTTGAATCAAATTGACCTACACATTCTATCAGCTATGACAATTGGCTGGAATACACTTTCTCCATGTGTCACAACGAACGTGCACTTGCCATTGATTCTACGTCTGGTCTAGATGATATACACAGTTTGCTTAGTTTTAAAAGCAGAACATATAAAAACAATCAATAGATTTCATAAAAGAAATATTGAAGTTTAGCTTAGTTAAAGTACAACATAGATTTTCTGTTAAATGGCACTTGTCAATGGTGTTTTTTTTTACATATTTAACCAGAGACAAGTTTGTTAAAGGCGAATAAAAAATATCGAGTCAAAAATGTATTTTAATTGGACGAAATAGACAAATGAGTTGACAGTTATCGGCTAGTTCCTGCTGGCACTAGAGATTCTTCGGTCTCTTCGTGGCACTAAAGACGTCTCGGATTGTCACGTTACGTCTGCTTCACGTCTGCTGCTCCTCTGCTAAACATTTTACACGTCTGCTATTTGTCTG
>NW_026731539.1:985000-1035000 GCF_028476545.2 Physella acuta
ACCACTGTATGCTCCGGTACGTTAATTAAATGTTTTTTAATCACGTTAATTAAAAGCGTCACATCCGTTAATTATTATAGAAAGGGGTTGTCTAATTATTTGACAGCTTTCAATTATTCAAGTTTATTGATGTTTCAAATAAATCAAGTAAGTTAATCAGATCTAGCTCATACTTAAGTAAAAATAACATTCAAACCTACTAGCCCATGTGGTAGATAAAGTAGAGTTAATCTTTTTTGTAGGCATATAAAAGTAAATAGTCGTCAGCACTGTGTCCAGCCGACTTTATTTTCTCTAACGTGAGTCAGGTACCCATTAGAGCTGGGTGGACTCAGAGACTCAGGGACGTCCTATTGTCTCGAGTCCGGACCGCGATCCGAACTCAAGACCATCGGGCTAGTAGTTTCGATCTAACGCTTAACAGTTCAATGCAAAGCTTATTATGCTTGCGAACTGTGTCTGACGGTTTGCGTATTCATGCACGTTGATCTATTAATAACTGTTATTTTTTTTCTATTCATAAAAGATATAAAACAAACATAAACTATATTTAAACTAATAAGCTTTTTAATGCACTGATAAGATATAAAATAAAACATTTTTTTAAGAAAAGCATTGGTAACTAACATATTAAAGGAAGCAAATTTGTTTTCTTATTTTCAGTGCATTTAAAAACGCTTACTGTTAGAAATGTTTTTTTTTTAAATATTAGTTTTAATTTCTACATTTTATTAATTCGTTTTAAATGAAGTCGACACCACCAACGGCTTTAAAAGCCCACCGGTAGCTCCCAATCTCTAAAACACAATTATTTTCTGCCCCTACTCAGTTCATGGCCGACGCTCAAGCAAAACTCGAGACAGCCGTGAGAGACCTGAGCAAAGTCGTCTGTCAACTGACCAAAGTCGTCTGTCAACTGACCAAAGTCGTCTGTCAACTGACCAAAGTCGTCTGTCAACTGACCAAAGTCGTCTGTCAACTGACCAAAGTCGTCTGTCAACTGACCAAAGTCGTCGGTCAACTGGTATTCGACATTCTTCTCTCTTCTTTTTTTTAATTAATAGTTTTAGTATTAGTAATGTAATGATAAAATAAAAATAGACACTTGCATTTTCATCGGAGACGAATGTATCTGGAGTTAGAATAAAAGCGCTGCTAGAGAAGTGGGTCAAAAAAATTCAGTTACAAGAGTAGCTACAATCCCACAAGAGTAGCTACAATCCCACAAGATTAGCTACAATCCCACAAGATTAGCTACAATCCCACAAGATTAGCTACAATCTCACACACACACAAAAGTATGATAAGAAATATAATTGTGCTGAAAAATTGAAACAGACGTTTCAAATTTTTAGCGTTTCAGCCGCAGTTAATTAAGTTAAAATAAAGTATAATGATTTGTATATGTTTATTAAAAATGTTGTATTTAGTACATAAATAATAAAATGTGATATAGATTTATTGGTTAAATTTCTATTCCAGAAGAAAAGGAACCCGTGTATTACGGTAAGAAATTTTTTTAAAAGTTAAAAAAGATTTTCTAAATACGGAGTTATATAAATATTTAACTTATTATTCACCTGAAAAATTGAGTGAAACTTAAAAAAATTGATTTTGTTTTGAGGTTTTCCTTAAATAACATAATGTTATGAATAATGTAGATATGTAGAATCATTGTGTGTAAACATGTATCAGATTACACATAGTGGGTTCTACTGTTAGTTGTACATGCCATTCATAGACAACCCTAGACTAGACCCTCACGTTTTCTCTACTGGTAGAGTATCGTGATAGACATGAACAGGGGACTATGGAACGGAAAACTGCACAAAAGTGTAATGGATAATTTATAGACATTAGCAAAGAATAAAGTAAAAGTAACAAAAGATCCAACTTTTGACCTAACGATCCATTGGACAGATGAAGTAGAGTTCATATGAAGGGATTAATCTCGGTATAATTATGAAGGGATACACACTTGGCCCAGCTAACGTAAGTCAGGTACGCATCAGAGCTGAGTGGACTCGTGGACGTTCTACAATCACAAGTCCGAACATGTCCTTAAAGATAATAAGTTGCTAATTGTCTATAAATTAATGAGAAAAGTGTTTAGAGAGTGATATCTAATGTAGAATCACTGAAAAGTTAATCTATATATATTTGTATATTTTGTGTTTACAGAAGAACACGAACCTCAGTATGTAGGTAAGTAACAATTAGATAATCTTTGTACCTTTGCTTTAATAAACCTAGAGGAAGTTAGATGACATGATTATGCGGAGAAAGTATTATTGTTCTTGGTCACCAGTATCTTCAACATCAAGAAAAACGGTACACACATTAGGAATTCACGGATTTTTTTATTATAGAAGTAATGTAGCGGTGAGTTAGACACACATGCACAAAAACATATTATATATATATATATATATATATATATATATATATATATATATATATATATATATATATATATATATGTTTTTTTTATTATCACCAGAAACAGAAAACGATTACCCAGGTATGTTATGCCGTAAAAACATAATAATTCATTTATCCTATTAAGTTCACATTACATAAGAGGGGGAGGGGTGTCACCAACAGGGGGTTGAGAGAGGGAAGAACAAGTGGACATTTGCAGACATGCGGTGGTGTGCGGGAGCCTCGGGTATACCACAATGTGTACATAATTACATCAGCTACTCTTATATAATTCGTATATCTGCCGTAAACAAGAGATTAAAGATAAAGATTTATTTCATTACCTTCTCGTATACAGAGTATAGAGAAAGTATTGTAATCGTGCACAACAATCACATGAAATTTTGAGTTTTCACAGTTTTCCACCTCAGTCCTTTATCACATCCGGAGTATAACGTACTTATTTTAATGGGGCAAAAATTATAAATCAAAATATATCAAAACTATGGCGTTTTATACGTTGACTTAGCAATTCTGTCCGTTTGTCTGTGTGTGTATGGAATGTGTGTGTGTGTGTGTGTGTCTGTAAATATGATAACTTGAGTACCGTTACAGCTAGGTTGATGAAATTTCATATTTAAGTATTATATCAAATTTGTAGATCAGTATCAAGTTTTCAGCGATTTCCGATAACCGGAAGTGACACTTTTTCCACTTTTCAAAAGCCTATAACAAGTAGTATTTCAGATAGATAAATGAAATTTCACACGTAAGTAAAAGATCTAATTCTCTGCCTTCTGTCAAAATTTTGAGTAATTTCCGTTGACCGGAAGTAGTAATTGTCGCTATTTCCGATCTTTAAAAAAACGCTTGTGTATTTATAAAGTACCAATACTATTCCGCATTTTTATACACAGTTTGTTTGACGTTCACTTAGTGTGCAGTTCTTTTTTCTACGAGATTTTATTCTATATTAAAAAGTTTAAATAAGTAAAAATGGATTAAATACAATGTCTATATCCCCTGTTGTTTTATATAAGAATATTCGAGAAAGTTTAGGGGAGATCACTCCCGGATTATTTTTTCATTATTATTATTGCTATAGAACGTCACCTTTTAAACTTTTATTAGTATACTTCTACTAACAAACTTTAAAAAATTAGAATGTATATTTTAAAAATCTGTGTTATGCTTTAATGTGTAGACCTATATTAAAAAACTACAAACCTCTTAATTTTTTTATATCTCTAGAAATTGAAAAAGATTACCAAGGTATGTTTTTACCGACAATTACATTACTATTTATAGACTAATACACTTATACGTACGCATTTATTATGTGTAACTGTATTAATGTTTGGGGGGAGGGGGTATTGACAGGGTTATTTTATACGGTGGTGGGGTGTGTAAATGCTGGGTAATAATGTGGTACACTGTGTTAATACATTTTCAAATTAATATGATTGAATTCAACTTTTGTTTTGTATTTTTCAAACAGAAGTTGAATTACCTAATTGTAAAGGTAAGTCGAACAGTTTCGCCCCATTTACCTTCCTAACATTTGCACTATTTTAACACATCAGGTATTGCACTTTGATTATTTGCACTGCACATATTTACTGGTCAACTTATTTTCGCGTATTTATAATATCTAAGATCCAAATGGGCTGTCTATAAAATTTTAATTTATTTTTTCAGTTAAAATAGTTTGGCGTTGAAAGAAAATACTTCTGTGTTTATTTACATAATTAGCTGCTTACCTAACAAAGTGTTAAAATTGTTTTTTTTTTCACCGGCAGTATCCTTATTTAAACAACAGGTCTAGTTACATTTAAAAAACAAATTCTGTAGCACAGAATCTTGGAGTAAATTGAGTAGATTCAGCAATATTTTTTAAGCAGCCAGTTCTGCGAATAGGAGAGTAGGCCTATTCTATCATAACACACTAAAACGAGTGTTTTACTTAGATAAATTGGAATAAATGATTAAGAACAATTTTACAATATTAAACTTAATTGCAGGAAGACACAACGCCAACCCAACACCATCACCAAAACCAGCTACTACCACAACAACCACAAAACCAAAACCTACAACCACTATAACACCACCAAAACCTAAAACCACTACAACACCACCAAAACCTACAACCACTACAACACGACCGAAACCTACAACCACTACAACCACAACAAACCCTATAACCACTACAACAACACCAAAACCTACAACCACTACAACGACACAAAAACCTACAACCACCACAACAACACCAAAACCTACAACCACTACAACAACACCAAAACCTACAACCACTACAACAACACCAAAACCTACAACCACTACAACAGCACCTCGAACAACAACCACTACAACTCCGCCAACAACAACCACCACTACCACTACAACACCAAAACCAACGACCACCACCACTACCACTACAACACCAAAACCAACGACCACCACCACTACCACAACAACACCAAAACCAACGACCACCACCACTACCACTACAACACCAAAACCAACGACCACCACCACTACCACAACACCAAAACCAACGACCACCACCACTACACTAGCCCCACCCCCTCCCAGCGTAGAGCCATGTCGCAAGCGAACAAAGGCCGACATAATCTTTTTGCTGGACGCTTCGTCTTCGATTGGACCATCGAACTGGAAGAGACAGGTCAAGTTCGCCTCTGACGTCACGGAAGGGTTCAACGTTGGACAGGATGACGTCAAATTTGGGACAGTTATATTCAACAGCGACCCCAAGAAAATATTTGATCTGAATGTCTATTTCAATCACACAAGCTTGTCTAAGGTAGGTAGAACTATGTAAAATCTAGAAGGTAGAATCAATCGTTGAGTCATTATGTGTGAGCTTTAGTAAACTTTGTTAAGGAAAGTAAGTTTCAACTCCTGTTTTAGAAATAAATTGGTATCTTCGTATTTTATATGTCAAACTATATGATACTGTGTATCATAACGTCTTAGCATATAAAATCAGCTGGTGTTTCATCATGTCACCAGGCTCTGCTGGACATCCAGTATCCTTATCTCTCCGGCACCAACACGCACTTAGGTCTACAGTTTATCGCAGACGACAAAATGTTCAGCTCTATTTCAGGCGGGAGACCAGACGCCAATGATATCGTCATAGTTATGACAGATGGAAGGTCTGGTAACACCACGATAAGTACGTAATTCAATCTGACAAATATCTAATTAATCCTAGATACGGTGAAATCTTATAACTATGCCAATGAAAACTAATATCAATTTTAATCTCTAAAGTTATATTACAAAAATTATAATAACAATATTGATAATAAAAAAGAAATATTTTTTTTATCTTTATTATATTTTATAAGATGTTTGTATTATTCTGATTTAATTGTGAAATTCCTAATATGCAAATGACAACAAAGCTGAATTTTTTAAAACAAATACTTACGCGAATAGAATTGGTTAAATAAAAAAACATATTTGCCATCCATATAGCGCATAGATTATTTATAGTCATATTTCTTTTGTTTCAGCTCTAGAGACAGCTAAAAATCTGAAAAGTCAAGGCATTACAATGATATCTGTGGGTATTGGAGACGCTCCAAGTAGAGAAGAACTGATTGGGATAGCCAGTTCTCCTAGCTATGTCTTTGAGGCTATCGACTTTTCTTTGCTGGATTACATCAAACGTGACCTGGTCAAGCTGACCTGTGATAGTGAGTGTAGACTTGTATTTCAGATGGTTGTCTGTCTGTCTGTCTGTCTGTCTGTCTGTCTGTCTGTCTGTCTGTCTGTCTGTCTGTCTGTCTGTCTGTCTGTCTGTCTGTCTGTCTGTCTGTCTGTCTGTCTGTCTGTCTGTCTGTCTGTCTGTCTGTCTGTCTGTCTGTCTGTCTGTCTGTCTGTCTGTCTGTCTGTCTGTCTGTCTGTCTGTCTGTCTGTCTGTCTGTCTGTCTGTCTGTCTGTCTGTCTGTCTGTCTGTCTGTCTGTCTGTCTGTCTGTCTGTCTGTCTGTCTGTCTGTCTGTCTGTCTGTCTGTCTGTCTGTCTGTCTGTCTGTCTGTCTGTCTGTCTGTCTGTCTGTCTGTCTGTCTGTCTGTCTGTCTGTCTGTCTGTCTGTCTGTCTGTCTGTCTGTCTGTCTGTCTGTCTGTCTGTCTGTCTGTCTGTCTGTCTGTCTGTCTGTCTGTCTGTCTGTCTGTCTGTCTGTCTGTCTGTCTGTCTGTCTGTCTTTCACTCTGTCTGTCTTTCACTCTGTCTGTCTTTCACTCTGTCTGTCTGTCTGTCTGTCACTCTGTCTGTCTGTCTGTCTGTCTGTCTGTCTGTCTGTCTGTCACTCTGTCTGTCTGTCTGTCTGTCTGTCTGTCTGTCTGTCTGTCTGCCTGCCTGTCTGTCTGTCTGTCTGTCTGTCTGTCTGTCTGTCTGTCTGTCTGTCTGTCTGTCTGTCTGTCTGTCTGTCTGTCTGTCTGTCTGTCTGTCTTTCACTCTGTCTGTCTGTCACTCTGTCTGTCTGTCACTCTGTCTGTCTGTCTGTCTGTCTGTCTGTCTGTCTGTCTGTCTGTCTGTCTGTCTGTCTGTCTGTCTGTCTGTCTGTCCGTCCGTCCGTCCGTCCGTCCGTCTGTCTGTTTGTCTGTCTGTCTGTCTGTCTAGCAAACTGGATGTTTTGTTTTCATAAAGTAAGACTAAGTCTGTATTATGATATTACAAAATAGAGGTTCTAAAAGAAATAAGCAACATAATGTGAGATAATTTTATTACCTAACCTCTCGTTTAAAAATGTAGGCAGTTTGATTTAACATCTTATAAAAATTGTCTTACGACTCGATTAGATTGGAATTTTCCTTAACAACCAAGCTATACATTTCTAAAGCCTTAAATAGACAATATATAATTAGAGCTGACTAAATGGATACGTCGTGTCAGCTATGATAAGTAGGGAAGTTACAGTCAACTTTTTGTCTTCTAATATCAGCACAAATATCTATATGGTAAAGTGAATTTCAACTTAACTTGATTATTTTCGTTCACTATATGTTAGTCTCTGTAGTGTGTCTCCTGAATTTGTCTGTTATGTTTTCTCCTTCTATAATTATCTAGGTTTTAGACATACCTTATGGAAGTGATTTCTTGATTATTTTAATGTTTGCTATAATTACTAACATTTTTACACGAATTAATGTTTACTTATAATAGTGTTTTTACAATAATTAATATTTATTACTAATAGTGTTTTTTTTTCAATAATAAGTATTTGCTAAACATAGTTAGTGTTGTTTTTTTTTCCATAATTAAAGTTTTCTAACAACAATTCGCGTCTAACTACTACGTATAAAATACATTACATCAAAAACTTAGGTAATTTATCAGACGCATTTAATTAACCAAACATTTAAAAAAAATATGTAACCTATTCTTTTAAAATAAGTTGAACATATTTTCCATAAAAATTGTTTTATATGTCACCAGTTTTAGCTGACTCACACACTATATTTGGTCACCAGGTATTTGAAGTCTCAAGCACCGAAAGCCAGCCTGTAACCTATCTGTCAAGACGCCGCTCATAGCAGAATCGATGTTTAGAGAGCGATCTATTAAAATATTTAGGAGAAAATTATTTTTGTGTCAATTCTGTTGAGACCGAATATTATACGTTACGATTCTTTTGTGTTTTAAGTGTGTTTTGATTGCCGTTTTTATTTGCAAAACCAACTCTGTTGGTCAACGGCAGCGATTAGAAAGACCTGACTTCCAGTAATGTTGACATTTACCAGACTTGTGCTCTTATCTGTGTGAATCAGCCAGGATCGTCTCAAAGGGGGGGGGGGGGTTCCAATTTTTACCCGGGGTCAAACTTTCGATTTGCACCCCCCTCATACTTTTTATATATATGCCGAGGGGTCTATGGGGGGTTATGACCCCCCTAACGCCCCCCCCCCCTGCCTACGCCACTGGTGTGAATACGACAAGATTGAATTTATGTAGATGTTATTATAGATGTTTAGTGTTTAGTGTTGTCTACATTCACCAATTATCCAACTGACCAGGCAACGATTACACATATCCATGCCAACAGTCTGTATGGTGTAATATTCTAGCACTCGGCTAGCGACGATAAAAATTAAAATTCAAAATGCTATTTAAACATATAAAATAATATTATTTTAGAATAGAACAATTGAAACTATGCCATTTTTACTTTCTCGTATACGAAGTATAGAGAAAGTATTGTAATCGTACAAAAAAAATCGAAATCGAGATTTTGACAAATCTCGACGTTTTCGGAAAAAACATAGTTGTGCAATTTTGACCGTATGTCCGTGTGTGTGTGTGTGTTTGTGTGTGTGTGTGTATGTGTGTCTGTGAACACGAAAAATTGAGTACTAGGTTGATGTAATTTCATATATTTGAATTATATCAAATTTGTAGTTCTGTATCAACTTTTCAGCAATTTCCGGTAATCGGAAGTGAAATTTATTCTACTATTGGTTTTTCAAAAGCCTATAACTAGAGTACTGTTTCAGATAGATAAACGAAATTTCACATATAACTAAAAGATCTACTTCCTTGCCTCCTGTGCAATTGTGCGTAATTTCCGTTTACCGAAGGTAGTAATTTACGCTATTTCCATTTTTAAAAAGCACATATATGAATTTCAAAAGCACTAATACTCGGCACTATTATACACATATTGTTTACTGTTCATTTGGTGCGCAATTTTTTTACGAGATTCTATTCTATTTTCAAAAGTTTAAGTATGTAAAAAATTATTAAAAAGCATGTCTATGTTCCGAGTTGCCATCCCCGTAGTGTTATATCAGAATTATAAAGTTAGGGGAGATCACTCCCGCTTTATTTTTCTTCACGTTTGAACTGTCTAACCAGACACAAAAATTAGTTTTGAAACATTATATCTAAAACTACAGTTCTTGATATTCCTATGATGTTGGTTAAGAAAATAGGAATTACGAAAGTAAAGGTTACGAAAGTACAAGTGCCACGTGGATAATCCGTTTATAGTCGTTCGGTTTCAACACAGGATTATCGCCTTGCATCCTGCTGTTTAGAAAAATTAGCTAATCTTCAGATTAACTAACTTGCAGCACTAAACAAATGAACAGGCAAATATGTTACAGCAAATACAATATTGTATAAAAATATTATTATAAAAGCTCTCCGATAATAAAGTTTATAATTCACTAAAAATAAATTAAACTTTCTATATTTAAAAAAAAACATCGATAGTTCGTGAAACTTTATACCAGTTTTAAGTAGTGTTTTAATAAAGTCTACTACCCATGCAGGACCACATTAGCTGGAATCGTTTACTGATTGAAAAATATACTTTTTGGTGGACAGTGCAAAATTATATGGACATTGAAAAAATAGAGCCTATAAAAGTTTTTAAAAAAATTTACATTCAGTTTTAAACACATTAATTTTATCGCGATGCTCGTTACGTGTATATAAACCTTACACTTGATCACAACACTACGACACATACCAGGTTGTTTAAAAATTGGTTAAATTCTGGTGAATGCTAATGAAGACATTCAAAACATATTTTAAGTGAAAATTAACAAGGTTTAATAAAATACAAATTAACTGACTTAAATTATTTTTCAACCAGAACTGCCGGACATGAAAAACACGTTGCTCTCTTAAAATTATTTTTGACCTTTTAGCCAATGAATAAGAAATCTACGAACAATACGCTAGTCAGATAAACACATCGTAAAAACAAATCTTTAAAGAATACAAAAATTATTTGCCACTGCAAATAAGTGAAGGATTTCAAAAACAAGATTAAACTTTATATATATATATATATATATATATATATATATATATATATATATATATATATATATTATATATATATATATATATATATATGTGTGTGTGTGTATAATATTTCTTTGCTAGCTGCTCCCTGTAGCAGGAAGTCATGGCTACACCCCTGAAAATGTTTCCTATGTAGATCTAATTGAATAATTTAAAAAAAAAATTAATTGGCTTCCTGCTGAATTGAAAGCGATCTCTTGTGTCAACAAACTACCCAGCACGTGCACCTGGCCTCGACTTGAACGACTCGTGTTACAAACTATGCAAAGCCCTGGCCCGTCACCAGGTGAAATATGAATCTACAAACATTAGCGACTTAAGTTCTCATTTGTAATTGAAAATAATGATTTGTAAATATTGAAAACAAACAAGAATGGTAATTGACTTAACTTTAATTGAAATTGTGTTACTTACTGAAAATATGAAAGTTAATGAGAAAATTTTTCAAAAATATTGATTTGAACTACACGGCAATGTTATAAAAACTCTTGGTATTGTTACATTTTTGAACTTGATCAGGCCTAGAAATCATAGACGGGAGACAACGTGGACGACTCTTGTGATCTTCAGGTAATGCAAACATTTTAATTAAAAAGTTAATTGAAAAATGTTACGAAATAATGCACTAAATATGAGAGAAACAATTATTTTCTTTAAATATATAAAAATGTGCTACGATTATTTAAATGAACTTATTAGAATGTAAGAAGCGTCCCACACTTTTGTTTTTACTTATTTAAATAGCAGTTCATTATTATATATTTTAAGAAATACATTAATTTTCTCCTTTTCATTGCAGTATTACATAAAAGGTTGTTATTAAAATGTTTTTTTTATTTTAAAACTATAGGGTTGCGTGACTAAAACAATATCGCACTAAATGAACACGAACAATGTGCGTATAATAGTGTGGTATATAATACTTTATATAGAAAATGGTAATATAATAATTCATATAGGGAATTGTAACAAATTCTTCCAAAATTAATTAAGAATCCAATTAAGTCAAATTTCATGTCAGATTGCAGTGTCGTTGGGTCTTGACTCACATGCCAGGTTTCGGAAAAATTGGTCGGTTAGAAGTGGTTGAAATTTTGCTCGCCAGTTTTGATCAAGATATAGGAAGCAAATTAAATAAAAGCTTGTTATAATAATACATTTTTGATATAGTTCGATATTAATAAAATGAAAGCTGTTTTGTGTTCTTTATGTGATATAAAACATCTAAACCTAATACGTTTTATGTACTCAGCCAGTAGAGTTACAGGTGTAATATGTTCTTCAGGTCAGATATGTGTATATGGGTGTTACAAGTTTTCTTATATTCATATAAGTAAAATTAAAGAAGTAATATGTTGTATGTCTTAGATGTCAAGAATGTTGGCTACACGGTGTATTTTGTTGACACTTCTGCTCAACACTGTATGCTCATGTAAGTTAATTAAAAACGTGTTTCCTCAATTAAATCAACAGATTAACGCAAGAAATGATAATAAATAGTGCAAAATTACACTTTCAAACCTAGTGGTCCATGTCCTTATGAAGTAAAGTTTACCTATCTCTTTGCCCTCGTAATATGAAAGGATAATGTCGTCAGCACGATGTCCAGCCGCTTTTACGTTCCCAATAGTGAGTCCGGCACAAGTCAGAGCCGGGTGAACTCAGCGAAGTCCTACCCATATTGATCCTTTATCTTGTACTTGTTAATGCTAATTAATAAGCTAATTAAATGTTTTTACTAAGTAGCCAAGAAATTAAATAGCTTACACCTAACCAAGTTAAATTAATTGACTCTCCCCACCTAGTGGTAGTCAGTGTTTTTTCCAGACTTTTTTCTCCGGGGGGGCACTTGAAATTTTCGGGGGGGGGGGGGGGGGGGGCGGTAAACTTTCTTCGGGGGGGGGGGGGGGGGCGGACACTGTTAAAAGTATATATTTTCTATATAAATTACATAAATTTCATTTCGTTCGGGGGGGGGGGGCGGAAATTTTTTTCGGGGGGGGCTTGGACCCCCCCCCCCCCCCGAAGAGATGCCTGGAAGAAACTCTGGTGGTAGTGAGGTTGGTTATATATTTAACCCTACATGTGAACTCAGGCAATTACTTCAATTTAAAGCACGATTTTAATTTTTGTTTGATAACAGTGTTTCATTGTTAAAACACTCATGCATGTTGATCTAGTAATAACTGTTACTATTTCCATTTATAACAGATAAAGTGCTGAAAGTGTATGGTGAGAAATATAGGCTAAGATTTAAGAATAATTAAAATAGATTTTACACATTTTTAACGTTTTAGTCACACAATTTACATTAAAGAAACTAGAATTATGTGCATACATTTATAATAATGTTACAAACAATAAAGTGTGATACAGATTTTTTGCTTTATTTCTATTCCAGAAGCTGACGAACCCATGAATTTCGGTAAGAAATTTATTCATTTTAAAAACACTTTTTAAAAATATATAGAGTTCCAAAAATATTAAAGCTTTTATTAATCTTAAGTTATTGCATTTTTTAGTTAATATTTGAATATACATTCAGTGTATTATCTTAAATTCGTGTATTGTAGATATATTGATCTGTAATCACGGACTAGTAATAAAACAGATGTAATAAACAAATGAAGTAAATGTTTCGCTATGTTTGTTACTAGCGAATAAGGTAAACTCAGATCACTGTGACGGAATTCGAGAGAAAACAATTGCTTTACTATATGAGCTTCAAAATAAACTTTATAAACATATAAACAAAGCGATAGTGCGGTATGAACTTATGGATTTGTTTTAGATAAGTTATATAACAACTATATATATATATATATATATATATATATATATATATATATATATATATATATATATATATATATATATATATATATGTATATGTATATGTATATATATATATATATATATATAAACAAATATACGATGCAAATGTTTTTTGTTTCAACAGAGACAGTAAAAGGTTGCCCAGGTATGTTATGCCGCAAATACATTGTAATATTCATAAAAAACGTTATAATAACAAGCTTTTATGTAATAATGCAGTAAAAATGAGAAAATAAATTATACACTACTATTTCAATAACTATAAAGAAAAGCGTGGATCACTTTAGTATCTATTGGATACCTTCACTAATATTTAGGAAGAGACCCACGCCTACTAATTTGGACAAAATTTTAATTAATTCATAAAAAAATTAATTAGGCATCAAATTAAGTCATCTTCAATATCATGATGCATTGTCCTCATGTATATACCCACGTACCAACTACGAACCGTATCTGTCAGTTAAAAGTGCCCGTAATTTCGCTCGGGCGTTTCGATCTAGACAGACTGACGACTGACGACAGAGGAAGTGAGTTAAATAAAAGTTTGTAATAAATTATAGACTACTATTTAAATAACTATAAAGAAAAGCGTCATTTTCTCCTCCCCCCCCCCCCCCCTGAAGAGATGCATGGAAGAAACTCTGGATGAAAATCGAGAAATAGACCTCATCTGTCTTAACGATTTCTTATAAATGTTGCAAAAGAAAAACAAGGGTTTGGTCTAAAATTCCTAATTTTTCAAACATGATAATTGATGACACTTAATATTAAGGTATTGCGGTTAGGGTTTATTATTTTCTCAAATATTTTATCGCCACCCTGAAAAGTCTTTACTATTTTCCTGACAAAATTATAACAATTTGGAATGGACAGAATATTTATTAGTTCGCTGTCACATAGCTTTCCATTTTAAAAAATACTCAATTCTATTCTGCGATGATATTATTCCCAATAATAATGTATATTGATTTTAATATTCAATAACAATTTTTTTAGCGCTTAATTGTATACATATATGAAAGTCATTCTCCGTAATAGTAAGGTAGACACAGTTCGGCGAACTCCCATGAGTATTCTCGACAACTTCCTAAAGGCTGAGTAATGCATAAAAGACAAACACACAGAAAAGTAGAACTTTCATTTCAACATGCGTAGATAGATTATCAATCAATATTTTTAGAAATGTAACTTTTCTGATAAAAACTCAAGTTTTGCACTTATTGTTAGAGCAGTAGGCCCCATAGAACAAAGTGAAATAACTCAGTTAATATTTTTGCAAAATAATCTGCCTGGCTAATTTCGCCGAATAATCAAAAATTCAATTCTAGTCTTTATTTTTTTTTCTAGGGCCCTTTGGGGAGCTTTTGAGCCCTTGTGGGCAAAATTTAGTTTTTTTTTTTACCGCACAAGACTTTTCAGAAGAATTATCAACCATTCCCCAAAGTTTAACGGTGAAAGTATGAATAATTAACATACACATGCACATACTTTCACTGGTTACGGAAGAAAAGTCGCAGGAAAAAAAACACAAAAAAGTCAGTTTTTGCTAGGAAAAAAAGTCACAGAAAAAAAGTCACAATGGAAAAATTTTATCGGAAAAAAAAGTCACAGAAAAAAAGTCACAAAAATCTTTTCAGAAATATTTTGATTTATTTGTTGCAAATTGTAATTTTTAAAATTTCTTTTATTGTTGTAGGTTATATTTTTTGATAGCATATATTATTTATAGACGTTAAAAGCATAATGGTTTGTAACAATTAAAAGTAAAATAATCTAAGAATTTACACAACAATCTCAACTTTGGTTGCGTATTTAGTTAAATACGCGACAGAAAAGCTAATTTTATAAGAAATGTAGGCACATCATTGTGTTTTGCATATGTTTTGCCGTAGGCTATTCTCCGGTCGGCCTCTCCTCAGTCGACCTTGTCCGAACATATTGTGTTTGTGGACGTTTTGTGCCAATGACAGCCTTTAAACCGTGTCGGCTTTCTGTTTTTATCCCATGCTTTGTTATATAATGAGCGTGATAAATGTGGGCAGTAAAGGTGGTTGAACTAATCATAACTATTGTTGCGATGAGTCGAGGGTAGCAAGTCAGATGAATTTACCATTTCATGGTAATTTAATGTTAGTATTTAAAAAAAACACGATGAAAAACTGAGGACGTTGGAACATTCTATTAAATGCTATTAATATTATGCTTTACATAATTACAATCTACATACTTAAAACTAAATATTTTAGACGAATTATAAACATTACCATGCGTATACAACCTACACACATAACATTACATTTAATTAATCCTAAGTTAATTTTGCACTCTGAATATATAATTCATAAAAGTGTTAACACATTTCATGCAAATATATATTTGTGACTTTTTTCCTGTGACTTTTTTTCCTGTGACTTTTTTTCTGTGACTTTTTTTCCTGTGACTTTTTTTCCTACAATCACTTTCACTTAGGGGTCGTCCATAAATGACGTGACACTCGTAGGGGGAGGGGGGGTTCGTAATTTTGTGACGGTGTGTGATGAGGGGGAGGGAGGGGTTCAGAGGGTGCGACGTCATACTTTGCATTATAAAAAGCAATGTTAGAAAACAGAATTTTTGACGTTATTTCGCGTTTTAGAAATTTTTTTAATAAATTGCAATAGGAATTGAATAAAATACTTTATGTTGACAGAGTTCAGACACGATTTTGAAAAATATCGATGTTTTAAGAAAAAATTCAACTGCGATTTTGAGGGGGGTAGTTGGCTGAAGTGTGATGTCACTTTAGGGGGAGGGGGGGTCTGACTTTTTGTGACGATGTGTGACGGAGGGGAGGGGGGGGGAAAGGTAAAAATCGTCAAAAAAAGCGTGACGTCATTTATGGATGACCCTTTATATATATATATATATATATATATATATATATATATATATATATATATATATATATATATATATATATATATATATATATATATATATATATGTTAAGATTGTGAGTTTATTTGTATGAATAAGTGTATTAAAATTCTCCTTAAATCTAAATTTTATTATATTTCACATTTCTTTCATTTGAAAAATAAAAAGAGTATCAATGTATGTTATGCCGTTAAATACATGACTATGTATAGACTACATGTTTAAATATGTATACATTTTATGTGAGACACTATCCCTTATACAATGTTAGAGGCATTTTAATATTTCGGGGAGGGGGGGGGCGGGGGTATGGAATAATATCGGACACACGTTTTACGCATTCGATTATTTACATGATTAAAATTTAACTTTTGTTTTTATTTTATCAGAGGAAGCTGAAATACTTCACTGTAAAGGTAAGTTGATAAGTGTTCTGGCTACAGCAGGATGAAAAACATATCTTTTATAATTGGCACTGTGTTAAGAAATCAGGCGTTAATCATAGAATAATGACCCTGTAAATATTAACTATTAACTTTTCTTTTCACATAACTCTAATATCTATAATCAGAATGGGCCGTCTATTCGTAAAGGCCCATTAAAATAATTAAAATACATTATAGAAAAGATAGTTCATTTAAGAGACTTTGTCGTTTGACGTTAAACCTCACAAAATGTTTCTGTGTGTTTTTACTTTGTGAGTTGCTAAACAATCGAGGCGTTAAAATTGTGTTAGATTTGACCGTGGGTATCTTTTGGTCACCATAATGTGTGGTTATGTTCAAAAACACATACTTTATATGGTTTTCTAGGAGTAAGTTAAGTAGACCTACCTATAATTTTTGTAACAACGCACGTCTACGAATAAGGCTTAATCTATTATAACGTGGTGGTATACATACAACATTCTACTTTGAATATTTGAAAAAAACAGTGCTATGATGTTTAATTTAGCTGCACCAAAACCAACAACCAGTGCTACAACTGCGCGACAAAAATCCACTACCACTACGCCCGCCCCAGTCCCTCCCAGCGTCCAGCCATGTCTCAAGCGAACAAAGGCCGGCATCATCTTTTTGCTGGACGCCTCGTCTTCGATTGGACCATCGAACTGGAAGAAACAGGTCAAGTTCGCCTCTGACGTCACGGAGGGGTTCAACGTTGGACAGGATGACGTCAGATTTGGGACAGTTATATTCAACAGCGACCCCAAGAAAATATTTGATCTGAATGTCTATTTCAATCACACGAGCTTGTCTAAGGTAGGTAGAACGATGTTTAATCTAGACCAGGGGTCTCCAAACTACGGCCCGCGGGCCGGATGCGGCCCTCGAGGTCCTCTCATAAGGCCCGCGGAGATATTTTTGTCCACAGACAAAACGTTTGTTGGTGGTGGCTGAAGATTTTTGCCCAGAAAAAGAAAAACAATTTTAAAATGTAGCTTTCTGTGCAAATACCATTGCCCGCCGTGTTGCAGACATTGGTGAAAACATTGTGTCTCATATAGCGAAAAATGCAAACAAGTTTCGCCATTTTTAAATGGCAATGGAGGTGTCGCTGGTCAGCTGTTCAAATCCTCACAACTGCTTGTGTTCATTAGAGGTGTAGATGTAGACATTAACACAAGAGCTGGCTTCCCTACATAACATGGTTGGCATTGTTACCGGAGAGGATATATTAAGAAAAAACATTTGCTGATTATAACTTGGCCTGGACTAACTTCAGTAACCTGACTGTTGATTGAGAAAAGTACAAGTGTGGCATAAAGAAAGGCTTGGTTGGACAAGCGAATAAGAAAAATATTATACAACCAGTGTTCCTGCACTGTATTATTCACCAGCAAGCTTTGTGTGCTAAATATATGGAGATTAGCTGTGAAATGAATCCTGTGGTGAAGATGGTGAATTTAATAAGATCACATGGACTCAACCATAGATAGTTCAGAGACATGTCGAAAGAAACAAACATTTTCAAGAATGAAATAGGTGAAGAACAATTTTAGAGTAAACTTGAACCTCGAGTTGTCGGCCCCCGACTGTGTTTCTTTCAGACTTTTCTCTGGGTGGGGGGGGGTGGAAATTGGTATATATTTCTATAAAAATTAAATTTCGTTCGGGGGGGGGGGGGGGGGGGGGAGACGGTCTTCGTGGGGGGGGGGTGTGGAGGGGGGCTCTGCCACCCCATAGACATGTCTGAAAGAAACCGGCCCCCGAACAGAAATTTGATAGTTGATGCAGCCCTCGGGCTAAAAAGTTTGAAGACCCCTGATCTAGACGTTAGAATCAATCATTTAGTCGTGCTATGTGAGCAAAAGTTCAAGTAAGTTGCAAAATATGTTCAAGTAAGGTGCATATCTTGTTAAAGTAAGGTGCATATCTTGTTAAAGTAACGTGCAAATCAAGTTGAAGTAAGGTGCAAAAGTTCAAGTAAGGCGCAAAATATGTTCAAGTAAGGTGCAAAAATATGTTCAAGTAAGGTGCATATCTTGTTTAAGTAAGGTGCATATCTTGTTAAAGTAAGGTGCAAATCAAGTTGAAGTAAGGTGCAAAACTTGTTAAAGTATATTTTTAACACTTCTTTTAAAAAATTCGGCATGCTTCTATTCTGTATCGTAAGTTAAATGGTGTTTAATCTACAAGCAATAAAAAACTGCCATTTTTTGTACAATGCTACTAGGCTCTGCTGGACATAAAGTACCCATTTCTATCCGGCACCAAGACGTACAAAGGTCTACAGTTTATCTTAGACGACAAAATGTTCAGCTCTGCTTCAGGCGGTAGACCAGACGCCAATGATATCGTCATAGTTATGACGGACGGGAAGTCTGACAATACGAAGCTGAGTACGTTCTTTATTCTTAGAAATAATGTCAAATAAATTGTGAATGTGCTCAAATCATATCTATATATATAATTCTCTTCATGGAGACCATAGAAAACACCACGCAGCTTAGCCACCACCCTCATCCCCACCTGTCAGGTGAGCTTTGGTTCACCCCGAATGTTTACAATAGGGCTTGTAAGTAGATCACCAACCCGTTCTACGGCTCAATAAAACCTGCATGAGCCAAGGAACTGCTTGGTGACCTACTTACAAGCCCTATAGTAGAGCCGGTTCGAATAAGTGATGGCTATTAGGGGCAGATAATTTAGTTTTTAAACGATTTAAAACTAAGGGGAGATAATAAGTTCTGCTTGATATTTTCATAGTCGTCTGTAAACGGCTGCTTTCACTGGGCGGGGTGGGGTGGGTGGGTGGGGGCGGGATGGGAGAGGCAGGGGGTGGGGTAGTGTCAAATTCACAACTTTTGAATTGCTGATAAGTAGAAAATAAAACAACTAGATAGCGGCGTATGCTACGTCGCGGGTCAGCTCGTTTAAAATATTTCAATTAAAATTGATTGTGATTTTAATTTATAAAAGTATCAAACAACGACAATAACACAGTCTAAACATAGTACTAATATTAATTGAACACATCCTTCAATGTAAATGTAATATTTTAATGATTAAAAAGCAAGAAAACATTTTTCTTTTTTAATTAGAATGATTATTTTACCTATTTAATACATGTAGGTGGGTCGGTGTGGTTGGGGGAGGGGGGGGTATAGAATAAAAATATTGCTGCTCTGACGACAAGAGGTCGATCTAGGACTAAGTCAGTAGGACATTCATGAGCTCACCAAGCCGAGTAGGCCTACATTTCTTACGTTAGGGAAAACAAAACAAAAAGGTGAGAATTGAGCTAATCAAACTAACGTCTTTCACCGAGGTCACTGAAACACATGAGCTGTACTTGAAATACAGTGGTTATATCATTATGTTGGGCAATCCGGATATGTTTTGTCTCGCTACATGTAATTTAATTAGTTGGTCGAAAACTTGATCTAAAATCACCGATCTGTTTATAAATTACTCATCTAAAATATTTACACGAAATAGGAATTGTCCGAATCTGGGAGGTCTGATTACAATACTACCTGTATACCCCGTTTGTAGTTTTTGGAATGCTGCTTGTATGTATATTTCTACTGTTTTAGCCGTTGAGACCGCTCAAAGGCTTAAAGATCAATATATTACATTGATTGCGGTGGGGATTGGTGATCAGGTCAATGAAATTGAATTGACGACAATAGCAAATGATCCAAGCTATTACTCCAAGGCGAATGACTTCGCAAATCTGGATTTCATTAAACGTGACCTGGTCAAGATGACATGTGACAGTGAGTAAAACTGTATTTTAGATAGTTGTCTGTGGTCAAGTTGACATGTGACAGTAAAGCTGTTTGTATTTTAGATAGTTGTATGTGGTCAAGTTAACATGTGACAGTAAAGCTGTTTGTATTTTAGATAGTTGTATGTGGTCAAGTTAACATGTGACAGTAAAGCTGTTTGTATTTTAGATAGTTGTATGTGGTCAAGTTAACATGTGACAGTAAAGCTGTTTGTATTTTAGATAGTTGTATGTGGTCAAGTTAACATGTGACAGTAAAGCTGTTTGTATTTTAGATAGTTGTATGTGGTCAAGTTAACATGTGACAGTAAAGCTGTTTGTATTTTAGATAGTTGTATGTGGTCAAGTTAACATGTGACAGTAAAGCTGTTTTTTAGATAGTTGTCTGTGGTCAAGTTGACATGTGACAGTAAAGCTGTTTGTATTTTAGATAGCTGTGTGTCTATCATTTAGTAATGCCAAGTGGTGCTTCATTGAGTAAGAATCTGACGTCACAAAATAAAGATCATAAAAAAACTGCTTTGACCATCTTATATTAGTCAGCAAAAAGCTGAACGTATTTCCCTGTCTGTGGTATGACGCAGTAGAGCCGACAAACTTTGCTCAACCGTATTTGGCTCAAATTCTCCCAACAATTTTTGTTTCGTTCTTGTTAACTTAGATTGGGCTCAATATATTTTGCATAAATTCTATTGTAAAAGTTTTTGGTAACTTAAGTTTGGTTCAATAAATTTTCAATACAGCATGTTGTATCAGTTCGTTTCAACTTAAAATGGGCTACCTATATTTTCCGCATACCCTGTTGTACCCAGTGGTGTAGCTAGAGGAGAGCGGGTGTTACCCCGCCCCGGGCGCTGAAGCTAAAGGGGCAACAAAAGTGGTTGAAAAAACTGTAAAGCTCATTTTAAGCTGGGGCACTCAATTATACACAGCCAATGTTAAAAAAGTAAACAAGTAAACAGCCACAAGGCTTTACACGCTGATCAAATTGTTTTCTACATCAATTGGGTTGCACAACAAAAACAATTACGGGATAGTGACTGGTACAAAGTACCACCAATCTTTCTGAATAAAGCGGGGGGGGGGGGGGATAACGCTTTTTGGCGTCATGAATAACAATATATAAATACACAATCTTGTACCAGTTCGTGTAAACTTAATTTGGGCTCAATATGTTCTCCATACACCATGTTGTACCAGCTCGTGTAAACTTAAATTGGGCTCAATATGTTCTCCATACACCATGTTGTACCAGCTCGTGTAAACTTAAATTGGGCTCAATATGTTCTCCATACACCATGTTGTACCAGTTTGTGTAAACTTAAATTGGGCTCAATATATTCTCCATACACCATGTTGTACCTGTTGTTGTTGACTCACACTTTGTGTTTGTTTGATCTCCAGATATTTGACAGCTTTATGAGCCTCCTGCCAGTCTGTGACTCCTCTGATAAGTCAACGACTTTAGCAGAAAGATCTAATAAAATATCAGAGAACTAATGCTTGTGTTAATTTGTGATCATAAAACATATTTTACCCTTGTTTCGTATTTAAATATTTTTTTATATCACCACAACTAATTTATTGAGATTCAGTCACCTAAATATACAACAACTCGCCAATCTTTTAAAATCTAGTCACAAAATACAGTGGTACCTCGACATGCGATTGCCCAAACACAAGAGATTTCTTAGGTACGGGCTGTAGAGTGAGCTCAAGGTTCCTTCTACATGCGAGCAAGATTTAAGCCACAAGTAACCGAATTAGCGGGTTCGACAGTTGCTCGAAAAGAAACAACCCGATAAAGTTGCAACTGAATGTGTACAGCAGCTATTTAGCGACACAACTTTTGATAACTAACTCATTTCCGAAATTGAGGAAAAATACACCTTATTGGCCAGGTTTAGTTTGAAGGCCTGCTTTGAAAAAAAAAGTGAGATAATAATGACAAAATAAGTAAATACCAGAGAATAACAGTGAGAAAAAAAGAGGAAGTAAAAAAATAACATAATCTTGTAGCATTAAGGTTTCATGTTAGGTTTAAGTTACGTCAAGGGATGAAGTGTAGTATTCAGTGTGTAAAAAAAACTGGGGTTGCATTTTGAAGGCTGAAACCCTATGTTGTCATCCTCTCTCTCTCTCTCCACCTGATGTTATCATCCTCTCTCTCTCTCTTCACCTGATGTTGTCATCCTCTCTCTCTACCTGATGTTATCATTCTCTCTCTCTCTCCACCTGATGTTATCATCCTCTCTCTTCACCTGATGTTGTCATCCTCTCTCTCCACCTTATGTTATCATTCTCTCTCTCTCTCCACCTGATGTTATCATTCTCTCTCTCTCCACATGATGTTTTCATCCTCTCTCTCTACCTGATGTTCTCATCCTCTCTCTCTCTACCTGATGTTCTCATCCTCTCTCTCTCTCTCCACCTGATGTTCTCATCCTCTCTCTCCACCTGATGTTGTCATCCTCTCTCTCTCTCTCCACCTGATGTTGTCATCCTCTCTCTCCACCTGATGTTGTCATCCTCTCTCTCTCTCCACCTGATGTTCTCATCCTCTCTCTCTACCTGATGTTATCATCCTCTCTCTCTCTCCACCTGATGTTCTCATCCTCTCTCTCCACCTGATGTTGTCATCCTCTCTCTCTCCACCTGATGTTGTCATCCTCTCTCTCTCTCCACCTGATGTTATCATTCTCTCTCTCTCTCTCTACCTGATGTTGTCATCCTCTCTCTCCACCTGATGTTGTCATCCTCTCTCTCTCTCCACCTGATGTTGTCATCCTCTCTCTCTCTCTCTCTACCTGATGTTCTCATCCTCTCTCTCCACCTGATGTTGTCATCCTCTCTCTCTCTCCACCTGATGTTCTCATCCTCTCTCTCTACCTGATGTTCTCATCCTCTCTCTCCACCTGATGTTGTCATCCTCTCTCTCCACCTGATGTTGTCATCCTCTCTCTCTCTCCACCTGATGTTGTCATCCTCTCTCTCTCTCCACCTGATGTTCTCATCCTCTCTCTCTCTCCACCTGATGTTTTCATCCTCTCTCTCCACCTGATGTTGTCATCCTCTCTCTCTCTCCACCTGATGTTCTCATCCTCTCTCTCCACCTGATGTTGTCATCCTCTCTCTCCACCTGATGTTGTCATCCTCTCTCTCTCTCCACCTGATGTTCTCATCCTCTCTCTCCACCTGATGTTGTCATCCTCTCTCTCTACCTGATGTTGTCATCCTCTCTCTCTCTCTCCACCTGATGTTCTCATCCTCTCTCTCTACCTGATGTTGTCATTCTCTCTCTCTCTCCACCTGATGTTGTCATCCTCTCTCTCTCTCCACCTGATGTTCTCATCCTCTCTCTCCACCTGATGTTGTCATCCTCTCTCTCTACCTGATGTTGTCATCCTCTCTCTCTCTCCACCTGATGTTATCATCCTCTCTCTCTCTCCACCTGATGTTGTCATCCTCTCTCTCCACCTGATGTTGTCATTCTCTCTCTCTCCACCTGATGTTATCATCCTCTCTCTCTCTCCACCTGATGTTTTCATCCTCTCTCTCCACCTGATGTTGTCATTCTCTCTCTCTCTCCACCTGATGTTGTCATCCTCTCTCTCCACCTGATGTTATCATCCTCTCTCTCTCTCCACCTGATGTTGTCATCCTCTCTCTCTCCACCTGATGTTCTCATCCTCTCTCTCCACCTGATGTTATCATCCTCTCTCTCTCTCCACCTGATGTTGTCATTCTCTCTCTCTCTCCACCTGATGTTGTCATCCTCTCTCTCTCTCCACCTGATGTTATCATCCTCTCTCTCTCTCCACCTGATGTTGTCATCCTCTCTCTCCACCTGATGTTGTCATTCTCTCTCTCTCTCCACCTGATGTTGTCATCCTCTCTCTCTCTCCACCTGATGTTTTCATCCTCTCTCTCTCTCTCCACCTGATGTTTTCATCCTCTCTCTCCACCTGATGTTGTCATCCTCTCTCTCTCTCCACCTGATGTTATCATCCTCTCTCTCTACCTGATGTTCTCATCCTCTCTCTCCACCTGATGTTGTCATCCTCTCTCTCTACCTGATGTTGTCATCTTCTCTCTCTCTCCACCTGATGTTATCATCCTCTCTCTCTCTCCACCTGATGTTGTCATCCTCTCTCTCTCTCCACCTGATGTTGTCATTCTCTCTCTCTCTCCACCTGATGTTATCATCCTCTCTCTCTCTCCACCTGATGTTGTCATCCTCTCTCTCTCTCCACCTGATGTTGTCATTCTCTCTCTCTCCACCTGATGTTGTCATCCTCTCTCTCTCTCCACCTGATGTTGTCATTCTCTCTCTCTCTCTACCTGATGTTGTCATCCTCTCTCTCTCTCCACCTGATGTTATCATCCTCTCTCTCTCTCCACCTGATGTTGTCATCCTCTCTCTCTCTCCACCTGATGTTGTCATCCTCTCTCTCTCTCCACCTGATGTTGTCATCCTCTCTCTCCACCTGATGTTCTCATCCTCTCTCTCCACCTGATGTTGTCATCCTCTCTCTCTCTCTCTACCTGATGTTGTCATTCTCTCTCTCTCTCCACCTTATGTTATCATTCTCTCTCTCTCTACCTGATGTTGTCATTCTCTCTCTCTCTCTCTCTCTCCACCTTATGTTATCATTCTCTCTCTCTACCTGATGTTGTCATTCTCTCTCTCTCTCTCTCTCCACCTTATGTTATCATTCTCTCTCTCTACCTGATGTTGTCATTCTCTCTCTCTCTCTCTCTCCACCTTATGTTATCATTCTCTCTCTCTCTCCACCTGATGTTGTCATCCTCTCTCTCTCTCCACCTGATGTTGTCATTCTCTCTCTCTCTCCACCTGATGTTATCATCCTCTCTCTCTCTCCACCTGATGTTGTCATCCTCTCTCTCTCTCCACCTGATGTTGTCATTCTCTCTCTCTCTCCACCTGATGTTGTCATCCTCTCTCTCTCTCCACCTGATGTTGTCATTCTCTCTCTCTCTCTACCTGATGTTGTCATCCTCTCTCTCTCTCCACCTGATGTTATCATCCTCTCTCTCTCTCCACCTGATGTTGTCATCCTCTCTCTCTCTCCACCTGATGTTGTCATCCTCTCTCTCTCTCCACCTGATGTTCTCATCCTCTCTCTCCACCTGATGTTGTCATCCTCTCTCTCTACCTGATGTTATCATCCTCTCTCTCTCTCCACCTGATGTTATCATCCTCTCTCTCCACCTGATGTTCTCATCCTCTCTCTCTCTACCTGATGTTCTCATCCTCTCTCTCTACCTGATGTTATCATCCTCTCTCTCTCTCCACCTGATGTTGTCATCCTCTCTCTCTCTACCTGATGTTCTCATCCTCTCTCTCTACCTGATGTTCTCATCCTCTCTCTCTCTCCACCTGATGTTGTCATCCTCTCTCTCTACCTGATGTTATCATCCTCTCTCTCTCTCCACCTGATGTTATCATCCTCTCTCTCCACCTGATGTTCTCATCCTCTCTCTCTCCACCTGATGTTGTCATCCTCTCTCTCTACCTGATGTTATCATCCTCTCTCTCTCTCCACCTGATGTTATCATCCTCTCTCTCCACCTGATGTTCTCATCCTCTCTCTCCACCTGATGTTCTCATCCTCTCTCTCCACCTGATGTTATCATCCTCTCTCTCCACCTGATGTTCTCATCCTCTCTCTCCACCTGATGTTCTCATCCTCTCTCTCCACCTGATGTTTTCATCCTCTCTCTCTACCTGATGTTATCATCCTCTCTCTCTCTCCACCTGATGTTATCATCCTCTCTCTCCACCTGATGTTCTCATCCTCTCTCTCCACCTGATGTTGTCATCCTCTCTCTCTCTCCACCTGATGTTATCATCCTCTCTCTCTCCACCTGATGTTGTCATCCTCTCTCTCTCTCCACCTGATGTTGTCATTCTCTCTCTCTCTCCACCTGATGTTGTCATCCTCTCTCTCTCTCCACCTGATGTTGTCATTCTCTCTCTCTCTCTACCTGATGTTGTCATCCTCTCTCTCTCTCCACCTGATGTTATCATCCTCTCTCTCTCTCCACCTGATGTTGTCATCCTCTCTCTCTCTCCACCTGATGTTGTCATCCTCTCTCTCTCTCCACCTGATGTTCTCATCCTCTCTCTCCACCTGATGTTATCATCCTCTCTCTCTCTCCACCTGATGTTGTCATCCTCTCTCTCTCTCCACCTGATGTTATCATCCTCTCTCTCCACCTGATGTTCTCATCCTCTCTCTCCACCTGATGTTGTCATCCTCTCTCTCTACCTGATGTTGTCATCCTCTCTCTCTCTCTACCTGATGTTCTCATCCTCTCTCTCCACCTGATGTTGTCATCCTCTCTCTCTCTCTACCTGATGTTGTCATTCTCTCTCTCTCTCTCCACCTTATGTTATCATTCTCTCTCTCTCTACCTGATGTTGTCATTCTCTCTCTCTCTCTCTCTCTCTCCACCTTATGTTATCATTCTCTCTCTCTACCTGATGTTGTCATTCTCTCTCTGTCTCTCTCTCTCCACCTTATGTTATCATTCTCTCTCTCTCTCTACCTGATGTTGTCATCCTCTCTCTCCACCTGATGTTATCATCCTCTCTCTCTCTCCACCTGATGTTCTCATCCTCTCTCTCCACCTGATGTTGTCATCCTCTCTCTCTACCTGATGTTGTCATCCTCTCTCTCTCTCTACCTGATGTTCTCATCCTCTCTCTCCACCTGATGTTGTCATCCTCTCTCTCTCTCTACCTGATGTTGTCATTCTCTCTCTCTCTCTCCACCTTATGTTATCATTCTCTCTCTCTCTACCTGATGTTGTCATTCTCTCTCTCTCTCTCTCTCTCCACCTTATGTTATCATTCTCTCTCTCTCTACCTGATGTTGTCATTCTCTCTCTCTCTCTCTCTCTCCACCTTATGTTATCATTCTCTCTCTCTACCTGATGTTGTCATTCTCTCTCTCTCTCTCTCCACCTTATGTTATCATTCTCTCTCTCTCTCTTCTTGATGTTCTCATCCTCTCTCTCCACCTTATGTTATCATTCTCTCTCTCTCTACCTGATCTTTTCATCCTCTCTTTCTCTCCACTTTATGTTATAATCCTCTCTCTCGACCTGATGTTCTCAATGTTTATAATTGGATCTTGTAAATTTAATTAATACCACATTTTCGTTTAACATTCGCTCAAAAAGAAAAATATCCCACAAAAAATGAAACTTTTATATTTTAATATGCAGCTTTGAAATTCGACATAAAATGACAGTGTCTTCAGAAACGTAATTTTCAAAGATACACGTCAAACTTGGAAGACTTTCTCTCTACTTGAATATACCACGTCTTCTAGACTGGCTTTGTCTCGAGTAGGAATAAATATCTGTAAAATCGAAAACATGACATTTTATATTAAATTATAAGGTATATGAAACAGAAATATGAATGTAACTCAACTTTTATTCTAAAATGGATTTAAGAGCTAAATTTATTGTAATGTGTTTAAATATAGATGTAACAATTAATATATAAAAATAAATGTAGGTCTGTTAATTTGGGTTTTTTAAAAATCTGTTTATGAATAGAAACTTTTGGAGAGTACAATCCAGCAAATGGTTTTTCTATTAAAGAATTTTACATATCGGCCTTAGTTCCCCCCCCCCCCTCCCGATTATCTTTAAAATTATAAAGGAAATTATCCAATAATAGATCATGTTGAAATCATGTTGCAAATATTTTTTTTCTTTAACCCATGAAGGTTGGTTTCTGTCATATATATATAATTCCCTTAAAATACTTTCTCAAATATTCTCAGAGAAAAAATATTTAATAAGCTATTATACACTAGTGAAGGTTAACTTTTTGGAACGTATATTGTAATCGATAATGATTAGATTGTGTTTGTAGATTTACCAAGAAGACTTTATTCTACGTCTTGAAGATTTTATTATATGTGTGTATTTACCAAGAAATTCTTCATTCTACGTCTTGGTAATTAGATTGTATGTGTATATTTACCAAGAAATTCTTCATTCTTCGTCTCCTTCAGAATCATGTCTCTTCAGCAGACCACCTATTCATGTAATGAAAATAAAAAATAAAAATTAATGTATACTTATGTTATTCATGCTGGCCTGTAATCGGATATAACTGTTAGTTAAAAGTCTATTCAAAAGTTGATTAGTGTTAGACGTATGTAAAACAGAGAGGAAGAGCACAACAAACAATGTACTTATACTGTAACAACACTTAATAAAGTCTAGATCTAGATCTAGTACTAACTCCAATCATCCAACCTATTTTTTTGCACTGAAGCTAAACACGGGAACTAAAAACAAAACAAATCCTACTGGTAACTTTACCTTTTAAAATAACATTACACAAAGCAAATATAGCATGCCATAATAAAACATTATTTTGTGATTAAGCTTGCATCTCAAAATTATTAAATCTAAAATATTGAGTATTATTTGTTATACCTCTAAATTATTACTCTAAAATATTGAATATGTATTATTTGAAATACCTCTAAATTATTACTCTAAAGTATTGAGTATTATTTGCTGCAACTCTAAATTATTACTCTAAAATATTAAGTATTATTTGCTACATCTCTTTGCTGCAGCCATAAAAATAGTACCAGGGAAAAACATCAATGGAATAAAATTTCTATATTTAATGAAGTTTGACGAATAACATTCTCAAATGATTGATTAATAACTCAAATACTGTTTTTGTGTAGATCTTACAATTAGCCATAGGCTATTTATAAAGACTAAATAATCATTGGTTTCTAATTATAACTGACAAAACACAAAGAACTCAAGTTTCTAATTTATGAATATTAAATGTTCATCTCAAATTTTGTGGCCTCAATAAAAATAAAACCAAATTTATATTAAATTATATTTACTAAAGACTGTGACTAGTGTGTTTATTAAGCAGCATATATCCAGCATGACTCGGGTTTAGGAAATAAATTACTTTTCAAATTAGATTGCTCTAAATAAACATGGAAATTTGAGAAATAAACACCTAACCCTAACATGACTCAAACTTTGAACTGTACTCTAATCACAAATCAACTACAACTAAAACCCAATTCAAACTTAAACATCAACTTCGGGCAAATAAAGACTGAAACGAAAAGTTAAACGCAAGCGTAAATACAAACGCAAACACAAATACAAACTAAAACACAATGCAACACAAATTCGAGGGCAAACTCAAACGGAAACAAAAAGAAAACAAGAAACAAAGCAAACGCAACGCAAACACAAACAACTCTACAAGCGCAAAAGTAATCTAAAAAACAAACACAATCGAAAAGCAAAATAGAAAACTCAAATTTAAAGAAAACGCATACGTACACATAAAAACGATCGCACACATGACAACGTCCAATATAAAGTTTCTAAACATACAGTTCAAATAATGACGTTTTTCTTTTCGTGTAATTTTTGTGACTTTTAAAATGTTTAGGCCTATGTTTCGTTACTTCTGATTAGATAGAATTATTTCTATTTAGCTTCATGCGACTTGTTCTGTGTGGCTGTGAACGTTTTTACTTTTAAGTTGTTTACTATATGCATGTCTTGCACATACATATGTACAGAGGTACATATTTTGTATCATATATATATATATATATTCAATTTTAGAAAACAAACACAATATTCACCAAGTAATCTTTTCTCAACTTCTTCAGTATCCCTTCTCAAGATACCGCCTATATAGATAAATAAATGGATATATATATATATATATATATATATATATAATATATATATATATATATATATATATATATATATATATATATATATATATATATATATATACATTGATAGTTCATATAAACATTTTTTCAGAACATAGTAAATTCAAACTTACTTATTATAAAAATAATAATATATAATAAATAAATAAATAAATATATATATTTATATATATATATATATATATATATATATATATATATATATATATATATATATATATATATATATATATATATATATATATATATATATATATATATATATATATATATACATATATATAAATGTGTGTATATATATATATGTATTTTTATATTTAAATATTCATAAATATATTTATATATATATATATATATATATATATATATATATATATATATATATATATATATATATATATATATATATATATATATATATATATATATACGTATATATATATATATATATATTATTTTTACTTAGTTGATTTTTTCTTGGTATTTTAGAAAACAAACACAATATTCACCAAGTAATCTTTTCTCAACATCTTCAGTATCCCTACTCAAGATACCGCCTATATAGATAAATAAATGTATATATATATATATATATATATATATATATATATATATATATATATATATATATATATATATATATATATATATATATATATATATTACATTTATAGTTCATATAAACATTTTTTTCAGAACATAGTAAATTCAAACTTAATTATTATAAAAATAATAATATAAAAATAATAATATATATAATATATATATATATATATATATATATATATATATATATATATATATATATATATATATATATATATAAATGTGTGTATATATTATATATATATATATATATATATATATATATATATATATATATGTATATATTCATAAATACATTTATATATATATAAGTATATATATATATATATATATATATATATATATATATATATATATATATATATATATTATTTTTACTTAGCTGATTTTTTCTTGGTATCGCAGAATATAGAAAAATAAAACTCTAAATGACTCATTCACAAGCCTAACTAATTCCTATTTAAAAAAACATATATATATATATATATATACATATATATATATATATATATATATATATATATATATATATATATATATATATATATATATATATATATTCAATTTTAGAAAACAAACACAATACTCACCAAGTAATCTTTTCTCAACTTCTTCAGTATCCCTTCTCAAGATACCACCTATATAGATAAATAAATGGATATATATATATATATATATATATATATATATATATATATATATATATATATATATATATTCAATTTTAGAAAACAAACACAATATTCACCAAGTAATCTTTTCTCAACTTCTTCAGTATCCCTTCTCAAGATACCACCTATATAGATAAATAAATGGATATATATATATATATAAGTAGTATAGTAGGTCCCCTTTGGGTATTATTGAGGAGGAGGAGGCGAGGGGGAGGAGGAGGAGGAGGAGGAGTGATTGATTATTTTGACCGTTATTGATTGATTTTTTGCCCACCTGTTGCATATTTTGACCGTTATTGATTGATTCTCGACCACCTGTTGCATATTTTGACCGTTATTGATTGATTCTCGACCACCTGTTGATTTGTGTTCCTGTTTTTTGACCAACTATTGATTTTTTAGCCCGTTGTTGATTGTTCATTAAACAACTGTTGATTATTTTGACTAGTAGGTTATTGTTTTGATCGGTATGTTGACCACTTGACCACTTGTTGACCAAAACGATTATCATAGAGGAGGAGGAGGTTATTGTTTTGATCAATTGATCGATATATTGACCAGTTGACCAACTGACCACTTGAGCTATTGTTTTATTAATGGTTAAATAATAATGTTATACATTTTGTTGACCAACTGACCAGTAGTTGACCAGATGATCAGTTTATCGGTTGTTGACCAGTTGCCCATTTGTTGGTTGTTTTTATTGACCTGGACGACAGTCCGGCTTTAACAGTATATCGTAAAATAGTATTTCACCACCCTCCAGTGAGGGTGTGGGTGGGGGTGACGCGGGTGAAACCCGGGGTCGGGTGGGGGAGGTGGTAGCAGGTGGTACCCCTTCCCTTTGTGTGTTGCAATCTCATTCTCCCTTTGTCTGAAGTCTGTGTGACCATGTCCTTTTGTGCGCCGCTACTCGCGTCATACACAAAGGCAGGTGCTGTACCCCATTGTCTAATCCAACTCACGCGCCTTTACTATCGATTTTTTTAAAAGTCATGTTTAAACATGTTGACCGTATAAAATCTTTGTTGAATAGGCCTGGTGGATGTCGAATTCTACTCGTCTTAATATAAAGAGATACATCACGTGCCAACACCCGAGGCGGTTATTGCCCCCCTTCCTGGTTTCTACTTGGTTGTTGTGTTTATGGCTGGCCGTTTATTTACACACAAACACACACACACAACTTACACACAACTTATAGCACAACAAAAGACTTCTTATATTTTATGAATTTATTTCAACTTTCTCCAAGTCATCAAACGCTTTTAAAATATCATATCTCAGGGCGAGTAAACGCTCAAAGGCTATACGAGAGAGATTTATTCCAGAATTATTAGGAAATTTAAGATCTGTACCATCCATAAGATCTCTAAGATTTAAAGTGTTTTTGTTCATGAATTGACTAACGATAGCTACTTTATAACCACTGTCATTCGTCGTTCGTATTTCCGTCACCTTATTACTATTCCGGGCGACAAGTAACCAATCTTCACTAGACATCTTGAAAGCGCCGAAATAAACGTTTATAAGTAGTCCCAATAAGTGCAAGTGTTAAACGTGATATAAGTCGATCGTTAATATATTGTCGAGCCGGTGACGGTGAAAAAGGGTGGAGAATAAGTTTTAGGCTAGCTCCACCAAAACAAAATAAACCGCGAACGGATGGTAGTGTAGTTCAACGACCTCCTGAAATCGCGGGTGATGCAGCACGCGACCACCTTCTTTTGTACTTTGTGAGGTCAATAACCTTTGTATAAACATCCGCGTTGTCTGCTTATAGAATAGTCGATAAAAATTACGGCGCTAAACTCGGGACCAATCGTAAGTGTTAAAACACGCGCACGTCAATCCTGGTATGCAGTACACAATGGACCGCTCCACCCTTCCCCGTGTTTACACCCGCGGTGTCTGCGTATAGAATTTTGAATAAATTTAGCATGTAGTAATGTTTACAAATTCCACGCACAACCGAAACACGGCACGCGTCGACCGCCCATTGTATTCTGTGAGGACAATACCCATTGTATGGGTAGCTGAGGGGCGGATAATAGGCTTTGAAAACCCGACCGCGTCTTGGTCCAAAGGGACGACTCGTTTCACTGCGCAAGCGTGAAACAGGCGATATAAATAAATTAGATTTTTTTTGATTTTATGTATCAAGCAGGTGATGAGGTATGTTTTGTTTTTAAACCAAGGATCGGAGGGAGAGTTCAATGACCTCCACATCTGCGTTACCCACGCCTGCATAATTAGACCACGCGTTCATAGTGAGGCTTTATGTTTTTGTTTTTTAAACCAAGGATTGCAGTAGAGTTCAACGACCTCCACATCTGCGTTACCCACGCCTGCATAATTGACCCACGCGTTCATAAAGTATAAATTCAGACGAAATTTTACTTCAAACACTACTTCTCAAGACTTCAACTCATCTTCACGTCCAGCCAACCAACCATCCTGCTACGGACTACATACCTTGTGATACCGCGTCCACTGAACTAACTATACTGCTACGGACCGCATACTTTGTGATTCCGAGTTCACTTCATCTTAGACATTCACATCATCCAGCACTAAGGTAAGGTTAATATTTTTATTTTTTATTATATATATATATATGTATATATATTCTTTTAAGGGAGTTAACTCAGCGAATATAAAGATACGTTTATTCCCTTTAATAAAATTTTATTTATTTATTTTCTTGTAGTCAAATGCATTCGCTTTAATTTGTAATATACACCCAACCCAGCCATTATATTACTAATGAAGATACGTTTATTCCCTTTAATAAAAATTTTTTTATTTATTTACTTTCTTGTAGTCCAATGTATTCGCTTTAATTTGTAATATACACCCAACCCACCCATTATATTACTAATGAAGATAGGTTTATACCCTTTAATTAAATCTTATTTATTTTCTTGGAGTTAAATGTACTAGCTTTAATTTGTAATATACACCCAACCCAGCCATTATATTACTAATGAAGATAGGTTTATACCCTTTAATTAAATCTTATTTATTTTCTTGGAGGCAAATGTACTCGCTTTAATTTGTAATATACACCCAACCCAGCTATTATATTACTAATGAAGCTACGTTTATTCCCTTTAATAAAATTTTTTATTTATTTACTTTCTTGTAGTCAAATGTATTCGCTTTACTGTTAATCTGTAAGTTACGAGTTAGAATCCGGACTCAAGACAGTAAACCACCCCTGAGTACTTTTGTTGTCGTTATTTACGTTAGGGAAAGTAAATAGTGCTGACCACACTAACTCTTCATATACTGAAGCTACAGAAACAAGTGAACTCTACTGCACTTGTCCTATATACCAGCAGCTTTGAAAAGGGAACTTTATTTTTTACCCTTTAATTATATCTTTAATTTTAAAAATAAGTAGTCATTGGTATTCGTTTTATTTTTTATTTTTTTATTATACAGTCAACCCTAACCACTGAACAAGCAATTGAACTAGCCAAAAATCCAACCCACCCATATCCAGCCGAACCAACCACATACACCAACCCTCCGACTGACAGCTCTCAAGCCGGCTTAGACATTAACATTAAAAAGTAAGTTCAATACTGTTTATTTTATTTATTTTATTTTATTTATATATTTTAATGGAATTAACCCGTTAATATAAAAATACGATTATACCCTTTAATTAAAGTTTATTTATTTTTTAAATAAGTTGTCAAATATATTTACTTTAATTTTATTTACGATTATTTTTTATTTTTTCTTTCTTACTTGTACAGACAGACTGAGATGCAAACCACCCATCCAGGCACTCACTCAACCATGAACAGATATGAATGCGCCACCTGTCCACGTGTGTTCAACAGGAGTGACAATTTGAAACGCCATCAAGCTACTGCGCACGCCAGAGGAAAACATCAGTGCACAGAATGTGGCAAAATATTCACACGACCTGACAATTTGAAACGACACACCACCACAGCACACACCACTCTACTTACACCAATCGATACCCCATCAGCATCTGACAGACAAAGTGAACAACCGACATTAACATTTGACAGACAAACTGAACAACCTGCATCATCAAATGACAGACAAACAGACAACCTACCTATACAATTAAAGAGACAAAGGACCTATGACGAAACAACAAACAAACGCCTAAAAACACCTCACAACGACAGTAACGTTAATGTTGACACCAACGCTATACTTGTAGATGCCCTAAGGGGAGATGTGGTAGACCTAGATTTAGAGGAAATGAACGACTTAGACTTACCGTTCGACGAAATTGACACCATTTACAACTTAAACAGCGAATTACAAAACATATACATTGATAATTGGCACGCCATACAGACACACGCAACTACAGGCAAACATATATCCAGTTTCACATCGACTAAACCTAGGGGCTTGTTTCTATAATCGTTAAGTCGCGTCGTGTAGAGCTGTAGTGTCTTTTGATATTGTTTCACTTTGTCGTGTGGTGACAAATCTTCCCTATTTAAGATATGTTCCATTTGCGTATCCAAGAGGCGTAGACTATCGTTGAGTGTGTCGGGTGGTACATAGGGTTTTTGTTGCATAGACTCTAATATACGAGGATCCATTAAAATCATTTTTCTGGCCATCCTTAAAATCCCAAGACACCTTTAAGCACACCAAGGACTGGTCCGAGTAAAGCACCTATGAAACCTCCGGTCTGTAAAATTTCCTTTCGTCTTTTGACGGTCAATTTCTTTTTGGTAAGTTGTCTCAAGCTCGCTTTGTGACGACGCAGACGTCTCTTCTGAACCGGTGTGAGGGGAACGTTGCCTTTTAAGACATTGTGACAGCACTCGCATAATGTTTTTACGAGGTGGGGCGAAGCATTTTTGACAACTGCTTTCACGACGGGTGGTTTTGCCCGAGCCAATAACCTTAACATTTCACCTTGTCGTTTTACTGACTCAGACATGTTTGCTTTTTTTATTTTGGAACGTAAACAACTTGTTGCTCGTGAGAAAAGATACAACTACGTAATCTCAGATTATCCGGTGTTTCCTGTCGAAGGTCGATCAACAAATAACCATGAGGGGCCGATGTCGCGTCCTTAAAACTTTCCTGGACATATGAAACGCGACCTGGGTACATTTGTTTTGCTAAATTTGTAATCTGTGAACCGTCCCTAGGGTTCTTGAACAGTACGATGTAGTGCGAATTGAGACTGATGGTTCTTTGTTCTTTATTTTTTCCGAATAGGTTTTGTACAATATACATGACACTAATATTACGATGATGACTACCTTTCGTAAACAATTTTGTAATTCGCTCATCTGTTTCCACCATCAAATCATCTATCACAACTAGACGACGACGTTTTCCATCCCCCATTGAGCCGTTTTCTATGTCAGGAAGACCTTCCACAAACTGAACGTTCTTGATAGACTCAAACAAAGGTTGCCACTCTCCGTAACAGTAATAAATTTCATCAGGTGTAGGATCCATCATCTCTGACACCTGAGATAAAAACGTTTTAACAAATACCGTTTTACCACACCCGGTAGGGCCAGCTACCAGAGCCGTAAAGGGGTGTTTCCATCTCGGATCCATAGTTTCAATGTTTGAATTTACTTTTAGTAATCCATCTTATATACGACACAGAGTTACATAACTTACATGCACAATTAATAAACACAATAAAATCACAAAAAGACCGTTTCAATGTATATAATAATATATTTATTTATTTAAAAAATCAACCCATCAGCATACAGTCATAAATTATGTCTTATTTACATATCTACATTAGTATAATATGTCGTTAAAATTTATAACTGTCCAAAGTCTTATATGTCTAGGGGAGATGTTGTCACATTGTCTGGCTGTACCTGTCTTTTAATATAAAAGTAAGAAAGTGCATTTTTGTGTTGGGTGTATGTATAAACCCCGTTGTTGAGTGCCCTGAAACCTGTATTTATCCCACCACCCGGTATTTTTGTCGTGAGGACCTGCATAAATGTGTCTTTGTCTAGTGTGTTGTGATTTTTGGATAGCCCTTTGGTGGATGTTTTAGGATCGTTGTCTCCAAAACAGTGGTAAGACTTGCTACATAAAGATACCATCCCATCCCCTTCATATTCTAACTTAAACAACCCCGGTGTTCTTTTCTCATAACGTTTCCTATCACTACACCCCTGACAATGACTATCTACCGTACCCTTGTCGCTTATAAATTGTGGTCTATGTGAGTCGCATACTTCTGAGGGGAACCATTTGTCGTAAATGTCAAAAAATTCGTGTTCTAGTCCCGGTCTTACGGCTTTTAATAAGTCATCGGTACTTAAGGCTAAGTATAAACTGTCAGTGTCCATCTCGCAGAGTTGAAAGTCGGTTCTATCTATATATTTGTCTATAAAGTCATAATAAAATTCTAACATCCTAAGTTTAGCGTATTGATAAACGAAAAAACCTATCTGTAGGGGAAGATCCCAATCTATTTTCTTTTTTAACATTTCTATTTCGTAAACTCCGTCGGAAAGTTGGGTCATTTTTTTAAAGCGCGGATTATTAATACAACGTCCGACATCCCTATCACTACAGTAAGCTATATCTGTATGTCGTGCTTTATTCGTTATCGTTTTACCGTAAGCCGCGTTTCCTAACAATTTCATTGTCTCACTAGTAATTGCGTTATTGACGTCTATATCCCCCTGTCTTCGCGCGTCTGAAACAGTATCCCCAAAGGTCTTAAAACATGAAACCGGATTATATTCTACCACTTGATAAATTTTTGTCACTACCAACTCATGATTTAAATACCACTTTAAAAGAGGGGTCGCTAATAAAATTTTCTCCCCTTTAAAGCTACCGATTAAAGTACGTCTACCGCTTGTCAATAATTTATTGTCGACCGCGTATTGTCTCATAAACGGTCCGATGTCGTCTCGCGTAACGTTAGTATTTTTAAAAATCGGTGTCATCTCACTAAAGTATTCTCTTAATCTATCCGGCACTGTAATGTCGCATTCTACCAAACCAAAACACGAATCGTCTAAAACAGAATCGATGATCTGTTTCTCAGTCAGGGGCCAGCTTTTACCATAGGTCGGTGTCGGTGTCTTTTGAGGTTTGTCACTATCTTGTAAAAATTTTTTAATATTTGGGTCAATCTGTTTAGTGGTAGCCCACTCACATTCCCACATTTCTACGACTTTAACGTCAACAGTATCGGTCAGGTACTTCGTAATTTCGGTTGTCTTTTTAAATAAGTCAGTCAATGGTCTATTATTAATAGGGTTTACTGTCTTGTCTTTAGTTAAGGGACAGTCAGGGTGTCCGTGAAAGAGACAGCCATGGAACTGATAAACGGTTCGAGCCTTCGAATCCCACCCGTCTACTCTTATATGTCGGGGTCCTAAACTAACTTCGCCCCCGTTAAACGCTGTTTTTAAAGTTACTCCCTTTGTTGTTGAAACCCACGATAACCACTCCCAGGCCTGTTCCCCATAACGATTAGCTCTACGCGGCTTAAACCCATCCTCACTATTTCTAATAATCGGAAATCCTGTCGGCATTTTCTGCATTAAAGACCATAAATAAAGCGCGTTCGCGTCGTACCCCTTAATCGCTTGTACCACTTTATTTCTAGCCCCCCTAATGAAAGTTACCCCCTTTTCGTGATGTCTATGAAAAATTATGGAGGGGCCCCCTACGATATTTTTTCGGATTGATGAATGTAATTCTGATTCGCGTTCAGAACACAAAGAAAAAGAAACGTCTTCTGAAAGTGTTTTAAAAAGATATTTTAATGTAACCCCGGGGACAGAAATCGCGTCTTTGAAAATATCAACCCCTAAATTTTGGTAAAAGTTAGTTTGGCGCTCGAGCGCCTCGATAAAGGGCTTAACATCAATATTATTATAATAAATAAGAAAATCTTTAAAAGTTTGCATCCCCTTCTCTACCCAAATTTGCCTACACGTCGCGTACTCCTCGTCCGAAATATTACAATTTTTTAAGGTGGAAAAAAAGGCCGAATGCGGAGGTAAAGACTTTTCATCTAACACGGCTAAACTTTTTACGTACTCGTACGGGAAAAAACCCTTGGTCTCTTTAACCTTATATGCGGCGAGATATTTACTATAGCTAAACCCCGGTGCTAGATAGTTAATTATATCTAAGAACTTTAATTTATTAGTTGATATACACATAAAATTATTATTTCTTTTCACGACATATTTAAACGGTGTTTGTTTATCTTCTACTTCTTCTTCTTCATCATTAAAACTAGGTCCCGCTTCTAACCCTTCTGTATTTGAATTAGCTAAAAAGTACTTTATAAAATATGGTTTAACGAGATTAATATCGTATTTCCCTGAATTAAACCCTATAACCGGCATTTGTCGCAAATAGTCTTCTAACCTATCGCTAAGTATCCTATCAAACCCTTTCTCATTAGCTTTATCATTACTACCCCTAGATTTAGGTGGATATAGCTCCCTTATTTGGTTAAAAATAGGCTCGAACTGTTTTCTCAAAATATCATAAGCTGCCTCAGCGATTGTATGTAGTCTGTCAATAACTCTAGTCACTAAGTCTTGGGGATCACCAGTCGAAATAAAACATATGGGTTCGACGAACCCATCTACGTTTGATGCAATCGCACACGACAAGGGTACGTGCTTGGCTACACTAGTTGTTGAACTACCTAACGTGGGTAAGTTTGAGTGGTCGAAAAAACACTCAAAATCATAAGTTGCTCTAAAGGGGTAAACAAAATTACTATCTACATCTACCCCATACCCTTCTAAAAACTCCCAAATTGTCTTCTGTGTCTGATAAACCCCTCCCTTATACCTATCTACTGGTTTACCCCCATTACATCCTTTCGCGTGTCTGTTTAATTGCTTAACGGTGGGCCATAATTTATTACACATAGAACACGCGAAAGAGTGCCCCGCCCCATCTATATTATTAATGTATATAAAATGATTATTAAAAAATAAAAGATATAATGTTTCCCTAAACCTATCACTACTTCTAAGTTTGGGACAAAGGATCTGATTTTCGTTAAATTCAAAAATATCAATATTTATATTAAAACAGGACTCTAAGAGGGGAATTTCGACTAAACTAACCCCACTAAAATTATCCAAGGTCCCGAGACCTTGATATTCTTGCCACTGTCTCGCGAGGTTTTGTGTTGGTTTTCTAAGATTTTTTATCGGTGCTCCTAAATGTGTGGCTAAACATCTAAAAAAACAGAAATTGTCTGTGTAGGGTTTTGAGTTTGAATCGTGTTGTAAAGTGTTAAAGGCGTGATTATGTTTGATGAAATCGGGAACGTCTGTGAGAAGGCAACCTATGGGGAATTCGTTAAGGTGATATAGATAGAATGTGGTGGCTGGAATGATCTCAACGGCGTATTTCGTATTAGGTCTATTGTGTTGTGCATAGTTTAGAATGTCTGCTGTGTTTAAGTGTTCTAAAAAATCTTTAAAATCTACTCTATTATTAATTAATTTAGGAAGCTCTAAGACGCATGCATTGTTGTTACTTGAGTGAAAAAACTTATATTCCCCTGTTTCTTTATGTTTTAAAATGGAATGGTGGCTATAGTTGATTTTGAACCGCTTAGTTTGTGTGTTAAATATGGTGTCTACGAGTTTTGAATCCCAGTCTATCGGAGTAGTGTCTAGTGGGCTGTGAAAAAAATTAAATGTGGATATATGTTTGCCTGTAGTTGCGTGTGTCTGTATGGCGTGCCAATTATCAATGTATATGTTTTGTAATTCGCTGTTTAAGTTGTAAATGGTGTCAATTTCGTCGAACGGTAAGTCTAAGTCGTTCATTTCCTCTAAATCTAGGTCTACCACATCTCCCCTTAGGGCATCTACAAGTATAGCGTTGGTGTCAACATTAACGTTACTGTCGTTGTGAGGTGTTTTTAGGCGTTTGTTTGTTGTTTCGTCATAGGTCCTTTGTCTCTTTAATTGTATAGGTAGGTTGTCTGTTTGTCTGTCATTTGATGATGCAGGTTGTTCAGTTTGTCTGTCAAATGTTAATGTCGGTTGTTCACTTTGTCTGTCAGATGCTGATGGGGTATCGATTGGTGTAAGTAGAGTGGTGTGTGCTGTGGTGGTGTGTCGTTTCAAATTGTCAGGTCGTGTGAATATTTTGCCACATTCTGTGCACTGATGTTTTCCTCTGGCGTGCGCAGTAGCTTGATGGCGTTTCAAATTGTCACTCCTGTTGAACACACGTGGACAGGTGGCGCATTCATATCTGTTCATGGTTGAGTGAGTGCCTGGATGGGTGGTTTGCATCTCAGTCTGTCTGTACAAGTAAGAAAGAAAAAATAAAAAATAATCGTAAATAAAATTAAAGTAAATATATTTGACAACTTATTTAAAAAATAAATAAACTTTAATTAAAGGGTATAATCGTATTTTTATATTAACGGGTTAATTCCATTAAAATATATAAATAAAATAAAATAAATAAAATAAACAGTATTGAACTTACTTTTTAATGTTAATGTCTAAGCCGGCTTGAGAGCTGTCAGTCGGAGGGTTGGTGTATGTGGTTGGTTCGGCTGGATATGGGTGGGTTGGATTTTTGGCTAGTTCAATTGCTTGTTCAGTGGTTAGGGTTGACTGTATAATAAAAAAATAAAAAATAAAACGAATACCAATGACTACTTATTTTTAAAATTAAAGATATAATTAAAGGGTAAAAAATAAAGTTCCCTTTTCAAAGCTGCTGGTATATAGGACAAGTGCAGTAGAGTTCACTTGTTTCTGTAGCTTCAGTATATGAAGAGTTAGTGTGGTCAGCACTATTTACTTTCCCTAACGTAAATAACGACAACAAAAGTACTCAGGGGTGGTTTACTGTCTTGAGTCCGGATTCTAACTCGTAACTTACAGATTAACAGTAAAGCGAATACATTTGACTACAAGAAAGTAAATAAATAAAAAATTTTATTAAAGGGAATAAACGTAGCTTCATTAGTAATATAATAGCTGGGTTGGGTGTATATTACAAATTAAAGCGAGTACATTTGCCTCCAAGAAAATAAATAAGATTTAATTAAAGGGTATAAACCTATCTTCATTAGTAATATAATGGCTGGGTTGGGTGTATATTACAAATTAAAGCTAGTACATTTAACTCCAAGAAAATAAATAAGATTTAATTAAAGGGTATAAACCTATCTTCATTAGTAATATAATGGGTGGGTTGGGTGTATATTACAAATTAAAGCGAATACATTGGACTACAAGAAAGTAAATAAATAAAAAAATTTTTATTAAAGGGAATAAACGTATCTTCATTAGTAATATAATGGCTGGGTTGGGTGTATATTACAAATTAAAGCGAATGCATTTGACTACAAGAAAATAAATAAATAAAATTTTATTAAAGGGAATAAACGTATCTTTATATTCGCTGAGTTAACTCCCTTAAAAGAATATATATACATATATATATATATAATAAAAAATAAAAATATTAACCTTACCTTAGTGCTGGATGATGTGAATGTCTAAGATGAAGTGAACTCGGAATCACAAAGTATGCGGTCCGTAGCAGTATAGTTAGTTCAGTGGACGCGGTATCACAAGGTATGTAGTCCGTAGCAGGATGGTTGGTTGGCTGGACGTGAAGATGAGTTGAAGTCTTGAGAAGTAGTGTTTGAAGTAAAATTTCGTCTGAATTTATACTTTATGAACGCGTGGGTCAATTATGCAGGCGTGGGTAACGCAGATGTGGAGGTCGTTGAACTCTACTGCAATCCTTGGTTTAAAAAACAAAAACATAAAGCCTCACTATGAACGCGTGGTCTAATTATGCAGGCGTGGGTAACGCAGATGTGGAGGTCATTGAACTCTCCCTCCGATCCTTGGTTTAAAAACAAAACATACCTCATCACCTGCTTGATACATAAAATCAAAAAAAATCTAATTTATTTATATCGCCTGTTTCACGCTTGCGCAGTGAAACGAGTCGTCCCTTTGGACCAAGACGCGGTCGGGTTTTCAAAGCCTATTATCCGCCCCTCAGCTACCCATACAATGGGTATTGTCCTCACAGAATACAATGGGCGGTCGACGCGTGCCGTGTTTCGGTTGTGCGTGGAATTTGTAAACATTACTACATGCTAAATTTATTCAAAATTCTATACGCAGACACCGCGGGTGTAAACACGGGGAAGGGTGGAGCGGTCCATTGTGTACTGCATACCAGGATTGACGTGCGCGTGTTTTAACACTTACGATTGGTCCCGAGTTTAGCGCCGTAATTTTTATCGACTATTCTATAAGCAGACAACGCGGATGTTTATACAAAGGTTATTGACCTCACAAAGTACAAAAGAAGGTGGTCGCGTGCTGCATCACCCGCGATTTCAGGAGGTCGTTGAACTACACTACCATCCGTTCGCGGTTTATTTTGTTTTGGTGGAGCTAGCCTAAAACTTATTCTCCACCCTTTTTCACCGTCACCGGCTCGACAATATATTAACGATCGACTTATATCACGTTTAACACTTGCACTTATTGGGACTACTTATAAACGTTTATTTCGGCGCTTTCAAGATGTCTAGTGAAGATTGGTTACTTGTCGCCCGGAATAGTAATAAAGTGACGGAAATACGAACGACGAATGACAGTGGTTATAAAGTAGCTATCGTTAGTCAATTCATGAACAAAAACACTTTAAATCTTAGAGATCTTATGGATGGTACAGATCTTAAATTTCCTAATAATTCTGGAATAAATCTCTCTCGTATAGCCTTTGAGCGTTTACTCGCCCTGAGATATGATATTTTAAAAGCGTTTGATGACTTGGAGAAAGTTGAAATAAATTCATAAAATATAAGAAGTCTTTTGTTGTGCTATAAGTTGTGTGTAAGTTGTGTGTGTGTGTTTGTGTGTAAATAAACGGCCAGCCATAAACACAACAACCAAGTAGAAACCAGGAAGGGGGGCAATAACCGCCTCGGGTGTTGGCACGTGATGTATCTCTTTATATTAAGACGAGTAGAATTCGACATCCACCAGGCCTATTCAACAAAGATTTTATACGGTCAACATGTTTAAACATGACTTTTAAAAAAATCGATAGTAAAGGCGCGTGAGTTGGATTAGACAATGGGGTACAGCACCTGCCTTTGTGTATGACGCGAGTAGCGGCGCACAAAAGGACATGGTCACACAGACTTCAGACAAAGGGAGAATGAGATTGCAACACACAAAGGGAAGGGGTACCACCTGCTACCACCTCCCCCACCCGACCCCGGGTTTCACCCGCGTCACCCCCACCCACACCCTCACTGGAGGGTGGTGAAATACTATTTTACGATATACTGTTAAAGCCGGACTGTCGTCCAGGTCAATAAAAACAACCAACAAATGGGCAACTGGTCAACAACCGATAAACTGATCATCTGGTCAACTACTGGTCAGTTGGTCAACAAAATGTATAACATTATTATTTAACCATTAATAAAACAATAGCTCAAGTGGTCAGTTGGTCAACTGGTCAATATATCGATCAATTGATCAAAACAATAACCTCCTCCTCCTCTATGATAATCGTTTTGGTCAACAAGTGGTCAAGTGGTCAACATACCGATCAAAACAATAACCTACTAGTCAAAATAATCAACAGTTGTTTAATGAACAATCAACAACGGGCTAAAAAATCAATAGTTGGTCAAAAAACAGGAACACAAATCAACAGGTGGTCGAGAATCAATCAATAACGGTCAAAATATGCAACAGGTGGTCGAGAATCAATCAATAACGGTCAAAATATGCAACAGGTGGGCAAAAAATCAATCAATAACGGTCAAAATAATCAATCACTCCTCCTCCTCCTCCTCCTCCCCCTCGCCTCCTCCTCCTCAATAATACCCAAAGGGGACCTACTATACTACTTATATATATATATATATATATATATATATATATAAATAATATATATAATATATGTTTCATTGATAGTTCATATAAACATTTTTTTCAGAACATAGTAAATTCAAACTTACTTATAAAAATAATAATATATAATAAAAAAATAAATATATAAATATATATATATATATATATATATATATATGTATATATATATATATATATATATATATGTATATATGTATATATGTATATATGTATATATATATATATATATATATATATATATATATATATATATATATATATATATATATATATATATATGTATATATATATATATATATATATATATATATATATATATATATATATATATATATATATATATATATATATATTATTTTTACTTAGCTGATTTTTTCTTGGTATTTTAGAAAACAAACACAATATTCACCAAGTAATCTTTTCTCAACATCTTCAGTATCCCTACTCAAGATACCGCCTATATAGATAGATAAATGTATATATATATATATATATATATATATATATATATGTATATATATATATATATATATATATATATATATATATATATATATATATATTACATTTATAGTTCATATAAACATTTTTTTCAGAACATAGTAAATTCAAACTTAGTTATTATAAAAATAATAATATAAAAATAATATATATATATATATATATATATATATATATATAAATGTGTATATATATATATATATATATATATATATATATTTACATTTATATATTCATAAATACATTTATCCTAATATATAAAAGGCCATGTGCGCTCTTCTCTCTCTCTCTCTGTCTGTCCGCAAAATATTTTCGCCGGACATCACGTCAGAATCGGCAGCGATATATGGATACATTTATACGGACTTTTGTTGAAAATAATATGTTAGATGTTTTAAATGTATAACCACAATTTTATTTAAAGAAGAAAAATAAAAAATAAAGGCGTAGTCGAATGTAGAGAAACAGTATTATTTAAGCAATCGGAAAAGTATTTAAACTTGGGACAAGAACGCATATAACAATGACGTCGCTTATTGTTTACACTAAAAAAAGAGCACGAAACTGATTACGTCATCTTCCGAGTTTAGAATAAAAAGAAATTTATTTCATTCAAATATGATTTAGAGCTATGTACGCTATGAAATGTATACAATACGATTTTCTCGGCCAATACTTAAAAAAATTATTTTATCTATTTGGATTCTAGATCTAGAGATTCTAGATCTAGATATTGATCTAGATCTAGATATTCTAGATCATCTAGATCTAGAGATTCTAGATCTAGATCTAGATGATCTATAAAGCTAAGTTGTCGGGTGCCCGATAGGGCACTTCCCGGCGCCGCAGGCGCTTCAAATTTGGCAGGATCTTGCCTTGGGGCGACAGAACACGGGACCGGTTGGCCGAAAAGTCTACGATGAGGGGGTCAAAACTGACCTCGACTGACCGGCGCCTTATATTAATTAAGCATTTAAATTCTCAATGTTTTTGAAAACCTAAGCGAAGCTGGGCAGCATGCCTAGTATATATATAAGTATATATATATATATATATATATATATATATATATATATATATATATATATATATATATATATATATATATATATATATAAATGTCTATATATATATATGTATATATATATATATATATATATATATATATATATATATATATATATATATATATATATATATTTATATATTCATAAATACATTTATATATATATATATATATATATATATATATATATATATATATATATATATATATATATATACTAGCCGTCCCGGCCAGGTCCTGCTCTGGCTTCTGTGAAAAACCTTTCTGTTAAAGACCATTACCTGTGTGTTTAGTAATCATCATAAACCCGGCATTGCCCACCCAAACCACAACCAACCAAAACAACAAAACGCAAACATAACGCTAACACAATTACAAATACAAACGAAAACAAAAACCTAACAACAAACCCAACCACAAACACCAATACCAACAAAACAAAAACAACGAAAAAGCAAACGAAAACAAACCAAATCCAAACGCAAAACCAACCAAAAACACAAATACAAACCCAAACAAAAAAACACAAACAAAAACGAAAAAAGAAAGAACAAAAACGAACCAAATCAAAACGCAACCACTAACGCAAACCCACCTAAACACAAAGAAAACACTAACGCGAACATAAACGCCCGGGGCGGAATCACCTGTTTTAGCTTAATGAACGCCTATAGTACCCCAACTTATTCATAGTCTTTTGCACTCACTTAAACGAACGCGCCTGTTTCAATTTAATGAACAATTTTAATACTCCAAGCTTATCCGTAAAATACCTACAACATTTGCACTTGATCAATCCCCGCTAATTATGTAATTATTTTTTTTCCCAACACCAAAACAAAGTAATTAAAAAGTAAATTCTTTTCCACAAATGCAATGGTTTTATAAAGGGAAGTAATTGTGTTTTCCTAATTCATCAAAGGGAAGTAAGTGCTATAGGACTAAATAAAGACATAATTAGAATTTTTGTAAAAGATGATATTTTTACTTTCTCGTATATACGAAGTATAGAGAAAGTCTTGTAATCGTGCAAAAAAAAAAATCGAGATTTTTACAAATCTCGACGTTTCACACCTCACTGATACGGAAAAACATAATTTTGCAATCTTGTCCGTATGTCTGTGTGTCTGTGTGTGTGTGTGTGTGTGTGTGTGTGTGTCTGTCTGTCTGTCCGTGTGTAAACACGATAACTTGAGTACCGTTACAGCTAGGTTGATGAAATTTCATATATAAGTATTTTATCAAAATCGTAGATCCGTATCAACTTTTGAGCGATTTGCCATAACCGGAAGTGGTACTTTTTTTACTTTGAATTTTTCAAAAGCCTATAACTTGAGTACTATTTCAGATAGATAAATGAAAATTCATACGTAAGTAAAAGATCTAATTCTCTACCTTCCATTAAATTTTGAGTCATTTCCGTTGACTGGAAGTAGTACTTTACGCTACTTCCGATTTCTCAAAAAACTAATGTAAATTTTAAAAGTAATAATATTATTGCGCACTATTATGCGCTTTTTTATTTGGCGTTCACTTGGTGTGCAATTAATTTGTCTACGAGATTTTATTCTATTTTTAAAACTTTAAGTATTTAAAATGGATTAAAAATCATGTCTATAGCCCGAGTTCTCATCCCCTGTTATTTTATATAAGAATATTCGAGAAAGTTTAGGAGAGATCACTCCCGGTTTATTTTAAAACTTGTGTTTAATGAACATGCCGACAATTATTACTATAATTTGAAAAATGAAAATTATTTCCCAACACTTTCAATAGTAATTTTTTAACTCATAAATTTAGACAAATGCGCACGATAATTGTCTAACACTCAAATCCATCCAAGACCAACGACAAACATATGCGTTACATACAGAACTGAGCTTTATATATTAGATATGTATATATATATATATATATATATATATATATATATGTATATATGTATATATATATATGTATATATGTATATATAAATATATATATATATATATATATATATATATATATATATATATATATATATATATATATATATATATATATATATATATATATATATATATATATATATATATATATATATATATACTTAGCTGATTTTTTCTTGGTATCGCAGAATATAGAAAAATAAAACTCTAAATGTCTCATTCAAAAGCCTAACTATTTCCTATTTAAAAAAAAAACATCTATCTATCTATCTATCTATCTATCTATCTATATATATATATATATATATATATATAAAGCAATGTATGTTTGTGTGTCTGTCTGTCTGTCCTTTATGCATTACTACACCTCTCATCACATCGCCGTGAAACTTTGGGAAGTTGTTGAGAATATTCCCGGGGAGTTTTCTGTGAAAAAAAAAATTCAAATTCGCAGGGGTGGCGCCCCTACAGGGCGCGATTTGTTTTTTCTATATACGGTATATAAAAATAAAAGTCGATTTTTGTTGGGCATCGTTCATCAGATAGCCATAAGACTTCGGGGAGTTTATTATACCACTCTAGGGAAGGGTTCTGTAAAAAAATAATTTTTAATTTCGCAAGGGCGACGCCACGGGAGGGTCCGATTTTTCTCTATATACGTTATATAAAAATAATAAAAGTGAATTGCAGTGACACCGTTTATCCGATAGGCATGAAACTTTGGGGAGTTCATTATAAAACTATAGGGAAGGGTTCTGTAAAAAATCATTTTTAATTTCGCAAGGGCGGCGCCACGGGAGGGTGCGATTTTTCTCTATATACGGTATAAAAAATAAAAGTCGATTTTGGTGTGACACCGTTATCCGATAGCCACGAGAATTTGGGGGAGTTGATTAGAACATTTCAGGAAAGGGTTCTGTAAAAAAAAAAATCCTTTTTTTTTTATTTCGCAAAGGCGGCGCCACGGGAGGCTGCGATTTTTCTATATATACGGTTTATAAAATTTCGGTTTCACACCGTTCATCCGTGTGCCATGAAACTTTGGGGAGATGATTAGGTTACTCAATGGTAGGGTTCTGCAAAAAAATATTGTTTAATATTGCAAGGGCGGCGCCCCCCGGGGAAGGGGGAGCGATTTTTTAAAATCTATACACGGTATATAAAAAATAAAACTCGGATGCGGTTCATCCCGAGAATATTTCTGCGAAAAAGAAAACTAAAGTTTCTTATGGGCGGCGC